>NW_009730353.1:0-34423 GCF_000703405.1 Apaloderma vittatum
GGAGTTTGGGCCTTCGCTGCCGGGAGAGAATGCGCCCGCTTACTCGGGTTTTTCTTTGTGTTCACTATTACTATTATGGCCAGGTTGCTTCCCACTGGCATTTGTTCCAATTTCAAGTTATTTATTTAAATGCTAAAAAAAAAAATTTAAAAACCAGGTGGCTGCCTTCTCTAATGAATGATTTCGCAGGCACTTCATCAGATTTGTCAGAAACGTGGAGCTAAAATTTGAAACTGTTCATTCACAGAAACATGCTCTCTCTCCTGCTTTTTTCCCCTTTACCACAAGGTTATGCATTTTCTTTATCAGTGTTAAATTTGTCACCTAAAAGCGGGGACACCACTGCACGCAGCTGGGTACAACAATACGTTACACGCGAGGTACCACGTCCCATTTTGCAAGGTGGTTGCTGCGAAGTGTCACTGGCTCCTCTAACAAAACTAGCTCATACAGACGATCCAGTTTGTCTCATTTTAAAGGGAAAAAAATCGCATTTGTATCAGAAGTGTACTGGGTTCAAGCCCTGTGAGCATTTTCACAGGTCTTTTGATCCAGTCACTTATCTAAATCAGAAAAAAAAAATCCCATCTGCTTCAACACTGGAGGAGAAAACCCAAACAAACTTGACACTAAAACTTATCTTAAGAAGGGTTGAATCTCTGCATTAATGGAGCTAATGATGAAATTTCATGGCATGTTGCTGGCCTCATACAAGGTCCAGGCTGAGAGAAAAACAGCTTTTTATTCCATAGAAGAGTGAAATATGAGGAGAGGAAAGGAGGTCCCTTCTCCCCCATGTCATTTTGGTCCTTTAATTTATTATACTGTGACACTCAACAGCAGCAACTGCATTGGCACTGTCTGACCCTCACGCCTCTGCGGCTGAATTTCTCATATTGGAATAGGAGGCAGGAGCTGTGTGCTGCCATCTCACAAACAATTCAGGGCTACAGCAAGACTGCTGCTGTGGGAAAGGCAGCCAGCACTCACAAAGAAGATTTCAGACAGCTGATAATGAGTTCAAAGCCTTGGCTGGTTAATAAGCTTATTTGTTCCCACTACATAGGTCAACAATTCACTTCATGAAAGGATGATGAAAGACTGACCAGTCCAGACAAAATGTCTCCTATCCCTTCGAAATGTTTTCCTTGCCATTTAATTTTCATGGTGTGCTATGAGCTGCAAGGGCTTTTGCCACTCCCTTACTCTTAATTTTCCTTCTCTTTAATTATTCTCAGATCCCACAGGTGTGCATGGTGCTTTGTAGACTTATAAGGTCTCTTGCCTCAGGAGCTCCCTGTCCAAAATGGATTAGAAAACAAAAAGGGAGATTCAGCCATTAGGATAGCAGCCAGTTGAGCTGAGACCAGGGAGTTTTTTCCCTTTTGTTTGAAGAACTGCTTATTTTATAAATTCAGACTGTGGAACAGGAGCAGAAGCAGGAGAAAAAAAGAAATGCAAACACTACTGCTCTTCTTGTCATCTTCTTGGTCAGATGGACTTTGCAGATTGGCAGCAATCAGGATGGCATAAGGAGAGAAATTCAGTGTCACTGAAGAGCAGGTAAGAGGGAAAACTGATGCTACAGGGATCAGGTGTTGTGCAAAGACTACATCTATTTAAATACAATATGGCTGTTCAATACCTTAATGTGTTCCTTGGCTTTGTAGAGTTCTTCATTTTCAACTGGAAGTGGATCTTTTACTTTCTTCTTCAGCTCCCGCAGCCTGTTTTCTAATTCCTTGGTTTGGTTTTCACAGCAGTCCCAGCTCTGCTCAGGGAAGTTATAAAAACCTTTACCATGACATACAGTACCATATGGATACATTACAAAATAGCCTCAGCAACCCACTGTAATTAATAATCATTTGCTCTGATTATTTGGATTTTCTTTTTGATACACAGTATTGAAATTTGGTAACAAATTGATAGGAGAACTCACACCCTCTCTTGTATTTAAGATTTGTCTTAGAGAGTCTTTCTGCTAATTTTGTTTTGTCCAACATGAGAGGATTTTAGCATAGTTTTTGGGATGTATTGATGACCATATTCAACTTTAAGACATACCTATGTGCTCTCTAACAATGAAAGCAAATTTATTGCTCTAAGGAAATAAATATGACCTGCCCTTCTGTTTAGAGGTGCAACAACAGGAGGAGGAGCAACAAGTTGTGCTTAACTCCCGCTAACCTAAATTTTAGCTGAGGCTTCACCACCTGAAGCAGGAGAGAGCTCCAGGCCATGGGGAGCATGAGAACAGTCAGAGCGGGAACATCCTTTGTAGCAAGGAATGGATGTCAACCCCACTTTCCTTTGGAGAATCAGGGGACCACAGTTTTAGCTTCCCACAAGCCCTGATGGCACGTGACGGGCGCTTCCTTCAAAGCCTCTCAGCATTTTTTTTTTTTCTCCCAACATTTGCCTTGTTGCTACAGAGCTCAGCCCAGGGGATGGTGGAGGTGCCAAATCTCACTGGGGAGGGCATCATCTACCTGTAGGGTGCTGCTGAGCTGCATCTTCTTCTTCTCCAGCTGGAGCTGGGTGTCCCCCCAACTCTCCTGTAACTGGCTGAGCTCCTCCTGGAGAGCAGCACTGGTCTCGGGATCGGAGACTGTGCGCAACTTCTCCCCAACATCGATGATTAACGAGTACATGGTTTGCCACCTCTGAAAAATCACTGCCTTGCTCTTTTAAAAGAAAAAAAAAAATTAAGTTTCTAAGCTGCTCTTAGTAAGTTTTAGAAGTGCAGTCCTAGCATTTCACGTGGGAAGAAGTGAAGACTCACAAAGGGAATTACAAGGCACTAGTTTATTCACGTTCATGCAGGAGTAATGAATAGACCTTCTCACATATGCTTTTTTCATTTCAGAGAAATCAGATTCTTTCTGATCTTCTGAACTACAAAACTCTACAATAGCCTTTCACAGACTGAATCTACAGAGTGAAAGTGCAGCAGTTAAAAATAGGTGGAAGTTCAGTTGCCTGAGTTAATCTGAATAAAAAACCAGTTTAACTTCTGTTAGCATCTCTAGCATCAACAGCAATGACAAATTTTTCAGATAACAGCTGTGTTAATAATGACATACTTAAGTGAAGTAAGCCATAATAATAGTAATTTGTGTACAAAACAAAATAGTCTACAGATACGATCATTGTTTCTTTCTGTAAAATAACAGCAGGAGGGAAGGGCAATTTGAAGTAGGAGGAAGAAGACTTTCTGGCTTTTCTCACTAAGGAAAAGCACAAGCATTAACTTGTAAAATCTACTGAAAGTAATTTTTACACAGCAGGTAAAAATAAAGATGAACTAAATAGGGCAAGCACCAAATGGAATACTGGTAATGTGTTAATCCATCAACATTAGGTGTGTGGGAACACAATAAATCTTGGACCATGTAAATGGCATTCAATGACGTATTTTTGAAAGGCTTTACACTGCCTTAAGCATCCATAAAATTCACTGCTTGTTTTTACCTTCTTATAAAGCAAAGAGGTGCATAATTAAATGGAAAACCGAGATACCCAAAATTAACAAAGGAAATTTTTTTTTTTTTTGCACTGCACATAAAATGCAGAACTCGCTGGCCAGATCTCTGCATCCTAGAGCAGCAGCTTCAAGGACAGATCCCCCTGCAGGTGCTTTATCCCCTGCTCCTGGCACCTCCTGCACGCCCAGGACCCGTACGGCCTGTCCTGCCACATACGTGCCTCCTTCCTTCAGGCAAACTGCAAAGCCTGCATTCAGCAGCCAAGTCAAGAAGACGCACGCAGACCTGGAGGCTACCTCCTAACCAGGGTTTCTGCCTCATCAGCCTGGCATCTTGTATTTCCATGTTCATCTCAGCAATACTTTAAAGCATACAAGGCTACCAAATGACAATGTTGGCCGTTGTTTCCTAGTATAGTAAGCCTTTCACAATGTCATTTTTCTCTCATCTGTGCTCAGCTTTAAGAAAAAGTGTCAGTTATTGTCCTTCCCCCCAAAGCATGTGATCTTAAAGCTTTTTACCTTGCTGGACAGAAGTTGTTTCAGTCTGAGAAAAAACCCCACAGATTTTAGATTTATGAGAAATAAATGTACCTTGAAATCATTAATTAGATTTCTAAGCTGGTAAAGGCTATAGCAGTCCTGGCTCTTCACAGCTACGACGAAGCTGTTCGTATCAGCAAGAAACCTGCTGAGACTCAGCAGGGAACTCCTGAAGAGCTGCCACTGGCTCACAAGTTCATCGATATCTTTCTTCCTCTGCTGACCCATCCGGATAACGTTCTGCCACTGCTCTTTCACCAATGTGAGCTTGGAAATAAACTCCGTTCTGAAAATGGTAAGCGTTGAGTGTTAATATAGATTGACCTCAAAGCTGCATTTTGCAGTAATTGTGATGGATTTCCATTTGCAGCATCGTATTCTAATTACAATGCCCAACTATGCACAAAGCTCTATGCAGCCCTAAGCTCAGCTGTGCTCTCTGTGTTCTATCTTTTGAGCAATCAGAAAACCTTTTACAAGGTACAAGAATGGATAATGCAACACATTCTTGCTATTATGGTATAGCAACATATATAGTACAGCAATCACAGAAACAATATGCACTAAACACTTCTCTGAAGAACAAGAAAGTCAAAGCAAGTGAGACAAGGTCTCTGACTATGCTGCAAAATTGATCTGTGCTTTTATCAGGCTGCAGGCAGGAGTTCAGCCATCATTGTATCCCACAGCAGTGGGATCTAACTGCAAAGTGAAAATGTTCTATGTTGTTATTGAACCCACTAAAGCAGTTTTTGGGCTCTCCTACAACATGGTTAGATGACCCATCAGATCTAGCTGGAGTGATGAAGACAACCATCTATCAATTCTGCCCCCCTGCAGGAGGCCATGGCCCCCAGATTAGCTCTTATACAAACACCTGTGTGTGGGGGCTACCTTCCACACAAAAATCCAGCAGCTTTGCTTAGTTTAGCACCACCTTCCCTGGTGGCTTTAAGCCAAGCCATGGACTTCAAACTGAAGTGGCTGAGGGGAGCACACATGCACTGTCCTGCCAGCTCCCTGGAAGCAGGAAGCTCTGGCAGAGAGAGGTAACATGATCACAGAAACACCTGAGAGAGCTGAACCACTGCTCACAAACATTACTTTCAGCTTCTCAACCTACATCGATTAAAACCATAAGATCATACGGATAAAAAACAGGTTTAGCCACCACATGGTTTGAGTCGCCTGGCCGATGACTCAATGCCCTGTCGTGTGTGCCAGGGCCAACACGGGGAGTCTCACACCTCTGCACTTCAGAAAGGTCTAGGAAAAGAGAAAGGATGCTTCATACGCAGCAGCCTCATTACCCTCTGTAAGGAGGTAGCTTCTCAAACACAGTTACAGTTTTGACAACTGCTGGGTAGCAAAAGACAGTGAAACCACGTGCTCAGGAGTAATGATTTTTGTTACGCGGAACCCTCAGTTACTATCCAAATGCAGTCTGGCCAGGACATCTGTGTTTCTTCCTCACTGCACCTCCTCACACTTTCGCAAAATGTGCCAGGAGGTTATTTCAAGAGTGAACCCAGTCAAAAATTTGGGTTATGTCCTCACGAGAGCAAAGATTCAACGTCAGCTCCAAGGAAGGAAGCATATTCACTGAATTGCTAAGATCTTAGGGAGAAAACCAAATAGATTACCTTTTCTCTGCTTCTCCAGATTCCAAGGAGAGTAGAACTTTTGCTATGATACAATTAAATATCTGCTGATTTATGGAAATCTCAGTTTGCAGCATCTGAAAATACCATGAGAACAAGTTTTAATTATTCACTGAGCAACCTTTGCAATGAAAGCTAGTTCCACTCCTCTAGCATTTATTTAATTCCAAATGCTGAAAGCTTTATTATTTTGAAGTGCTAGTGTCAAAACCATTCTAAAAGATTCCCCACTTTTTGGATACCAGGAGGAATGTGCATGTATGTAATAGCAGAACCCACCAGGTAACATGAAGCCTAAAATTTGCTGCCCTCATTCATGAGAAATGTAATCTAGACAGAAACCCATAGAAAAGGTATAAAAAAGCTACACATAAGGGTGAACTTACTCTTTGTCACAACGAGCAAAAGTTTATTCTATAAATAATTTCATTGTGATGAATGAATGGATTTGCAGGGGTCTAAGTAAGAGAGGCAATACCTTTCTATGGACTCTAACAAATATCACTGACGTGTAGACACTTAATACCCCACAGAATCAGCCACAGTACTTTGGGTAGCGTGAAGCTGTGGCCCACAGTGGCAGCACAAAGCTCACCCTAACAGTTCATGATATTTAGCATTCACCACATGGTGTTTTTTTTTCTGTATTTTGGTTGTTCTTCCATCTCCCACCATAAGAACAAAGTCTATAGATAGACACTTTGCTTAGAATTTCATCCACATGCTGCTACTAGCACGCAGTGCTCCTCGGAATAGACGCTGCCAGACACGTGTGAAGCACTATCTCTCTGCAACAAATAGCAGGTGTTTGTAAAAATGCCAGCAAAACAGATTTCTACGAAAATCTAACAACTTGGAAAAATGGAAATATGCTATGAAAACATTTTTTTTTAAAAGCCGGTAAGGTTCCTGCCAGATCACCAGCAAACTGCCTGGCCAGTTTCCACAGGCTTTGGTGCTCTGAGACACGCAGACAGGCAAGTAACCTCAGACTGGAGCAATCTAGGACTTCCATGACACAACACTTGAGGATGCTCTCCTAAAGGTCTGCTCCCTGCGGGGTTCCATACATTTTGGAAAAAGATTTTCACATTTCGAAGTTTTCCTCTGAATAAGTGCAAGTTCACATTTCAAGAATGAAATGGTCTGTAAAACTCTGCCCACATCTAATTTCAAAAGGCATTTTCTAGCGACTTGCCCCATCTTCACCATTCAAGATGATGCTTCCGTTTTTAGAGTTAAATTCACCTCATATACTCTCTGTTGCTCTTGCAGTTCTTCAAACCGTCCTGGAATATTTGTTTTTAGGGCTTCTTTCATTTTTTCTAGGAATTTCATCCAGTTTTCACATTTCTGAAAGAATTTCTTTTCATCATTTTGAGTTCCCTCAAGCATACTGAAAAACAAAAGAAATAATCAGCAACTCTTGTCATGGTAGTTGTTTTTCTGGGTCTGTTTGCATATGGTCTAACATGGTGGTTAGTAATACTAACATACTAGGGTTTTACTTGCACTTTGCTACCACCTGCAGCCATGAACATCCAGATTTTTGCTTCAAGTGACGTGGAATACAAATACCCACTATAAATTGAAAGGGCAGGAATTCAACTTGGAAAGCCCCAGTAGAAACTGAGAACAGATTGCAAGGCTTCCAAAGCTTTAGTTTGGTTTTGATTTTCCTCAAAACCAAATTAAAGAAAAGGAAATGGTTAGTAGTGATTTGTATTTCGGACCTGCAACATTCCAGAGCAGCTGCTGTTTTCTGACTCCACTGCCGAGTCAGGCTCTGTATTTTCTTCAGGGTGAAGTCACTGAGTGGCAGCTTAATGCTCGTTTCATTCAAACTCTCTATGCGTGGAGAAAGTGCAGCAAGCTCCAGCGTGTGATTCTGGAAGTAAAAAAAACTAATTAATTGCAAAATATACTGCCTTTCCTTCATTTCAAAGAACTACAGAAGCCTCTTCTGTAGGAAGCATCTGAATGTTATGCATCCAGAATGCTAACCCTAAAAATCCCAAGATTTCTTAGTTAAGTTAAAAAAATATAGGGTACTTTAAAAAAAAAAATCACAATTCCCTTACACAGGGCCCACTCTTCCAACAGGACTGAATAGATACTCGGGAGCTGCTACGTGCAGATTTACTTTGTACCCTACATTGAGGGCAACAGGGTAGCTCCAGAGTAAAGCTGGGGAAAAAGATTCAGTAACCTAAAATCTATATATTTTTGCTCAGCTCATGCAAGCGTTTTGCCTGCAATGCATATCTAGAGTTTTTATTAACTTAAATCGTTGCTTTTTGTGTTTTGGATGAGATTATAGTTCCCCTGAAGGAAGTGCTAAACTATGGTACTTAGGACACAAAGAGTTCCTTGAAGTAGGCAAGACCTGGTATCCTGTGGACACTTAAATCCTTTTGTACTTGGGAATCCAAACATACCACGAGCAATTCTGAGTTATCTGCTTCTCCTTCTAGACAGAGACTATCGAAGGCATCTGTGCAATTCTTGACATGACCCTCCAGCGTTTCAAGGCAGTTCTTGAAATCCTCCAGTTGTAAAAGATTGAACTAGGGTGAATATTGCACAGTTAATTATGATTTAATACACATATTCAGTATACAAAAAGGAGCAACAAGCATTATTATCAGGAAAATAAACAGATGTTAAATTGAAATTCCAGTATATTTGTAACATGCTTAGTGATTTTTTCTCCATTTTTGAACCGTACAGGGGGAAAATTTAAGCCAAAGCAGACAGCAAAAAACTGAATCCCTAAATCCTGAGAGATACATATCTATCTGGAAGGAATAAGGGCATCTTCGATACCTTTTCTTAGCTTCAGGCTGTTTGATTTATTGTGAAACTGGAAAGCCACCTTTGCTTATCAGAGGGAAGAAACTTGTGAAAATGAGCTTCATTTGAGCTACCCACAGGGCCTGCTCCCAGGAGCCTACAGCCAAGGCTGTGCAGCTTACGTGAGGTCTGTGGACAGAAATAACTAGGGCTGCAATTCAACTTTTTATTCACTAGTTTTTTTTCTTTGAGTCAAGGAAAGCATTTTCTTGCTTGTAAGAATTAAGCTCCACATCTCTAAGAACACTGAAACAGCAACGTTTTAATAAGGAATGAGTGGCATAAAACTGGTGTGGGGAGAGAGACAGTGCTGTGGTGACACTGCAGGTTATAACAGAGAAAACAACTACCCAGCAATGAAATGTTTCAAGGAGCAAGAAGTTCACAGGGAATATGAAAAAAACTGTTATCTTCACAAAGACAGATGGCTTTCTGGGAGATGGAGTCCTAACCAGAGCTGGCTGAAAATTTCTTGATGAATTTGAGTTTACTTTAGAACAGAACAACTAATTGAAACCAGATTTTTTACAGGAACAAACTGGTTTTACCTCTGTAAATGTACAGCAGTACATTTGCTTGGAAGTTTACTCAGGAATATCTGTGCTGTGTCAATCCCACAGCACTCCTGTGAGGAGTGGGGAAACCTGAATCCAGGTCCCTCCCTACCCTGCTTGAACAGGGATGTAAATCTAGTCTTCAAAATTGGGATTTAAATCTGACCTTCAAAATTACATCAAATGACTGCAGCTTTCTCTTTGGGTTTAGGTACACTTTGTGCACCGTTACCAAAGCAGACTGAAGCCCTTAGGTTTTTTCTAAGGCAGAATTGAGAAAGTTTACAACTTACTTAGAAGTTCATAGAATAAAAATACATTTCCTAACCTTTAATCATCTGAGGGTCCCATACTGGTTAACTGTAATAGGTCTCCTTACCTTAGAGTAACACAAGCAGGTAAGAAGGTTGAAACCCTTCCTTCATGCATTATTTCTTTACATAGTTGATCATACTGGCAAGTTTCATTTTATTGAAATTTCATTTCAGTTCAAGAACTACAGGGCTCTAATGAAGAAGTTACCTCACAGTGACAGCTAATCTAATATTAAAAGGAAAAAATACCTCAAATTCATCTAACTTCCTCTGCAACATCTTTTCCAAATAGGATGCTCTCTGGAGTGGCTGCAGCTTCTCCAACAGAATGGCTTGTGCAGCTGTCCCAGCCTGCTGTTTTATCCGATCAGCCAGCAAAGAAATCTGCGTATGGCATCCTGCTATGTTTTGAAGGCCATGCTGTAAATTCTTACAAGAGAAGGGGAAAGACAAAAAAGTCAACAAATGAATCAAATCATCATTCATGTGCCACTTTCATTTTTTGTTGCTGTAACTAAGCTCTTTTTGTTGAGCTCCAGGAGCCAAATTCATCTGTGGTGAAAGCTTCAGTCTTTTACTCGGAGGATAATAGGAGTTGCATCCATTGACTCCAGTGCTGGGAAATACACAGTTCAAAGTTCAGTGGAGCACCAGTGACTTCAGGCAGTGCAATAGTACTGCCACAGAGGAGATTAGGGCAAGAAATCAAAATATCTCACTCTACAGAATGGATTTACACTAGCAGATAGAGATGCTCACCCATGCTGCATATGAGAAATGTTATTATGTTCCAAACATACTAGCACTTTGGATCTCTTAGTGACTCAAGACTATGGGTTTAGTTTCATTTATTCCTCTCTACTACAGAAATGATGCTATGAAATTAAACTCTAAAGGCAGTACAAGAATGAAGGGATTAATTTTATACTTGTTCAGTGTACTTGTTTGTTTTTTGTGGTTTTTTTTTTGATCTAGACAACTGTAATTTAGTTTTACCCATGAATTCCCCTGGAATTCACAACTGATTGATAGCAAAGATCAGACTTCTAAATTCCCTAAAAAGCAAAATGGCTCTTCGTTCCTCACCCCTGTGTTTGGAATGGATCATATTGTAAATTGCCACTTCAGCCATTTAATAAACAACCTGTTTTGATTTCTTACTCTCTCTCTAGGATTTTATATTTATTTATTGTTATGACAGTTCCATAAAACCATAATCTTCCCTAATATATACTAGAGGAAATTGTTAGAGAGATTAAAATACAGTTTTGTAATGCACATGCATTTTCAAGTACATGTAACTCATATGCCATAGCACTGATCTCCATTCTTCTAACTAACAACTTTCAAAAAAACACAGCAAAATCCCTTTGTCCTACACGCACACATAGCAGGACAGGATCTGCAGTGCTAAATGGCACTCTAGTGGTCATTCCTTGCTTAGAATTTGCAAAACTCTTCCCCCAAATTGCCAGAAAATGTGATGCCTTTTTGCTGACATATTGATGAATCTGTGTCACAGCCATTAATAGACAAAAAGGAAGTGAAAATGTTTTGGTCTAAGCTCCGCTGCTGTCATTTTTTTCTGACACAGGAAGAAATATATGAGTTCTCTTTCCCATAATGTAAAGTTTTTTAATTGGCCACATGCAAAATTGAGTACTTTGGACTTCTTCCAGTACATGGCTAGCGGTTCATAAAGCAGGATGAATCATTGCTCTGTCCTGAAATAAAGATTATTACAGTTCTTTATTGCAATCTGAAGAAACCAAAAATGTCAGAACCTAATGACAGCTTTGCTGCCTGAAAGACTCAAGTGTACCCTGTGGTCTCAGCGTGAGATCTCATTTGCCTAAAGAAAGAAGCATTTAGAATAATCTAATGAGCTCAGAAATCTGTGAACTTATCAGACCAGGTCAAAAAAAGTACCAAACTCAAATAAAACTAATATAAAAAATGTAGAAGACCTCAAGAAAGGGTTGTCAGGCCTTGGAACAGGCTGCCCAGGGAGGTGGCTGAGTCACCACCCCTGGAGGTGTTTAAGAGTAGGGCCGATGTTGTGTTGAAGGACATGGATTAGTGGTGTTGTTAGGGCTAGGAAAAGGTTGGACTCGAAGATCTTGGAGGTCTCTTCCAGCTGAAACTGTTCTATGATTCTATGATTCTAAGATGGTCCTGTGTCTTTTTGCCACAGATATTGTTCTAGTAGATATAATCTCTCCTCCCAAGTAGTGCCCTATAAAGTAAATAATCTTTGGTTTAATGATTCCTCTCAACACAGGTCTGATTCTTTGTACAGAGCAAAAGACGGCACATATGGAATCTGATTGCTCCCTTCCGCTCTCTTCTCATCCTATGCTAACTCTAGTTTGCTTGGGTCTCAGGATCTGGTCAAAGTATTTAAAGGAAATACAAAGGTGGTGGTTAATGGAAAAACCCCACAGAATTTATCTTTTCCACTGGCTGGATTTGGAGGACGACAAGGGAGGAAGGTTTTCTTTTATTTTTCCCAAATAAATCCTGGTTTGTACCAAGCAGTAAGAACATATTCATGTACCTTTATATCCTGTATCCTCTGCTTCAGGGTTTCTATTGTGTTATCTTCAGGCACGTGAGTGTCCAAGAACTGAGCACATTGCTCTTTGTGCTGCTGTAACTTGGCTGCTGCCTCGGTGCATAAAGTGTCGAAGGGCTCCCAAAGCTGCAGGGTTGCTTGTGCTGCCTGCAGTTGATCTGTGATGTCTTCATTTACTGAGTTCCACCTGCCAACATATCAAAGGAAAAGAGCATTTTCCTAGTAGATTCTCCTTCAGAATATGTTTGGTGCAGGATTCCTGTGGGAGTTTCTTTGCATTCATGTTACCGAGAGCCTGCTGAGGCAGCACCATTTTGAGCTCTGTGATCCATCACGAGAAAGGCAGTATCAGCTACTCCTCATCCTTAGACAGAGGAGTCATATTAATATAGATTTAAAAATCTAACGGATGTTCAAGTCCTGCCTCAGCTACTTTTTTTTTTCTTTTGGTAACAGAAAATACTAGTAACTGAGGGCCTTTTTCACAAGTTTACCTAGCGTGTGCCTCCGTGCACTTCTGTTCAACAATCTCAGCAAAGGAGGGGGAGCAGTTCTTCTTCAGATTACTGGCAGCAGCCTGGAGCTTGGCCCAGCCTTCTTCACTGTTCTCTGATTCATCTTGAAGAGACTGCAAAATAGATTATTGCAATTAGTTGTGGAGACGAACGGCCAAAGTATAGCTTCCCCTATATAGAATGATATACTGTAGGGATAGGGTAGCAATAATGCCACATGTTTGTAGTACAAATTAAAATGTTTGTGAAAAATGTATCACTTGAGCCTAAAAATTAGGAAGCTAGAAGAGGTGAAATGGTCCAAGTTAAGAAATCATTCAGAACGCCTATTTTAAACTGAGGTCATTTATTTGCTCTTAAAGAAACAGCTCATTTAACAAATCCACAACCTTGAACTGATGAAATTATTTCACTAGAAAACTTTTTACAAAATTTTAAGCCATTGTTTCAGGGAAATTTCTACTGGCATTCAAGTTGGCTGGACAACTCCCATTCCCAGATACCCCTCCTGATAAAGGCAATTGCAGAACCCTGCCATGGATCGTATCTGTGAACTGATTCAGATCAAAAATAAAGAGGCTGATGGAAGGAGGGAGTAAGAAGGTGTCTGGTTCCTTCCATTTACTATGCACCCCTAGGTGAGGGTGGAAAGTATTTATGCAGGCTTTACTGATGAGACACACATACCTGGGACTCACAGGATAGCCTCAGTCTGTCCTGCACCACTTGTGATATAACTTGAAAATAAACCAAAACAGCCCTTATTTACACTGAAACAAGGAGCGTTTACACAGCCTTTCAACACCAGATTTTAGCCATATCTGTAAAACATTCAGACCCATGGCCAACCTGACTGCCTACTCTAGATGCCCCACTGAGACTCCCTAACAGCCAAGCAAAGCAGCAGGATGTCTCTGAGCAACCTGATCTAGTTAAAGATGTCCCTGCTCCCTGCAGGGACCCAATGCATTCTATGATTCTCTGATTTATGCCCATCCTTTATGCCCAGCATCATTCAGAGGCTGTGCAGGAATCTCCAGGTCTCTGGAGGGCGACTGAACAGTTGATCTTGCACTGCAGAGATTGGAAATACCAGGCTCAGGGATCCCCATGCTCTGCATCAGAGCAGCTGCACCTGCCCAACCCAAGGCATAGCTTTTAGGAATGAGAATCCTGGGTCCTGGACCTTGAGTCCAGTGCTGTTTACACATGGAAAGATGCTTTAATGTGAATAATGCTTTAATGCAAAATGCGTCAGTGGTCATAGATGTAGAAACAGGGTCCCTTCACCATTTTTCTCCCAGGTCCCCGTCATTTCTGCACAGAGTCCCAGCATCAATGCACAGGCATCTCCTTCCACATTACACTACAGCCTTATGGCAGGGCATTTCCTTGGGAAGCATAAGAAAAGGGGCAAATTTGCTTTCAGTCAATGAGCTGAGAACCTTTAGGCAAAGACATACAGCGATGGCATTAGGTTTTCCTTTTCCGGCTGTATTTTGAGCCAGACTTTCTGCTGTTCAGGTGGACTAGAGTGGACTGAATAGACATTAGCATGAGGGTTGGTGGTGGCGTGTACAAGTCCATCTGGACCCTGTAGTGCAAGGGAGCATGAGGACCTGGTGCTCCTATGGGGATGTCTTCCAGCAGGTGCAGAAGACATGAAGAGATCTTTGCAATCCATAATGGAGGCTCTGCTAGCCCACAATAAAGCAGACATGGCAGCAGCTGACTTGTACTTCTCTCTGGAACCTTGGTACCTAAATTGCATCAAAGTTGAACTTATGTGCTGAATATAATCTAAAATAACAAAATAATCCTCAATGCCTTTGGAAGTAAAAAAAAAATAAAATCCACTGACTTCAATGGCGCTGTAATAAAAATCAAGTTGCTCAGCTAATTTTTTCTTTTTTTTTTTCCCAATGGATTTTGTTTGTTTCTTTAAAGGTGCAGAAGGAAGTACAAAAATAAGACAACTTCAGTACATTTACCTGGAGAGTTTTGACTTGATTTTTCAAAGCTTCCAGTGATACCACAGAAGGTTTGCACTGGTCTACGTAGTACAAATATCTTGTTATCATCAGGCTGACTTCTGCATAAACTTCATCATATACTCTCCACTGCTCCAGTATTGCTTGCATTGAGGTTTTTAACTGTGAAACCTGCAAATGAACCACTTTGGTTACTATTTCTTGGGTAGTCCTGACATATAAATCACCTTTAAATGCTCACTCCTTGACAAGAATTTTACAAGTTGGACTATTTTCCTACTTGGTGAGGAACTGTGCAAACTTCAAATTAAGCAGTAAACAGTAGTCAGAGTGAAGTATAAGAATTTGCTGAAAATAAAAATTTAACCAGAGTTCAGGGTAGCACTATTCCGTCAGCCACAGCTTCAGACCTCCCCCCCAAAAGTAAAACATACTAACATAATGAACTGCTTATTCCTTCCTGCCAAATCACCTTGAAGTGGGAAGAAGTTGAGAGCCTTTATCTTCTTCAGAAGCAGACAGTTTGATTCAGAGATCAATGAAAATTTGAATAGAGATTGGTTTTTATGGAAGAAGAAGCTACTACAATACTCTAGAGACCTGTCATCCCTCTTATGCCATTGTGCTCCAATAATGCAGGCTCACCTGAATAGCAGTGTAGGAACTTCAGGATTCTCATATAAAATTAAATAATGGATATCCTCTTTGTTTTCTATGTCTCTTTCATTATTACAGTCATTTAAGCTCTACTGGGGCAAGCATGGTTTCCATTTGCCACATAATCTTAGACATTGCAAACACAAAATCAAGAGTCGTCCTTCAGTGTGATTTGTAATTTCTGTCCTACTGTATCAGGGAAGTACATAAGGCATGTCCTAGTTTAAACAAAACAGTCATCTAGTTCGATATCTATTTTCAGTCATGCCAGTACCAGACACTTTGAGAAGAACATGAAAACCCAACTAGCGAACAAGTATGTCTCCATGGGATCTGGCAAAGCCAGACGCCAGATTTCAGTTATGACTACGCATCCACACAGTGGAAGATGAAGACCTTTCTACACCGTAGTGCACGCTAAAGAGACTGTGGATCATTGTATCGTAGTTCCAGGCATGAAGGAGTAGATGGATTAATCATCCTATTCTCATTTGAATCATGGTATAGGTGGGAGGAACCTCTAATTGCTTTTTGTAGCCTTTAGCTCATTACTGCCCACACAAGGAAGATGGAAAGACATCATGCTCGCGAGATGTCTCTGGGCCACAGACTCACAGTCTTTAGACCAACCTACGGACAGTATAATCATGGTATCACATCTCCTCAGACCTGTATTTGAAATCACAGTCTAGCTCTGCTGAGAACAGTCACCAGTGGGAAGAAAGCCTCAGTCAGTGTTTCATTGTACATGCAGATAACTAGGCTGTGAGAACATTCTGCAGTTTTTAAGTTTGATACTTTAATCACAAAAATACTAAAATTAGCATGACCCATAGCTACTGTAAGAAGAAGAAAGAAGCACTAGGCTGTCAAAATCCTGCCAATTTCAATCCCCAGCTCTACAGCAGAAGGAAAAACTTTGATCAGGTACATACACAAAATTTTCTCTGCTTTCTTGGTAAGAAACAGCTACATCATTTCTGTTGAAATCTAAACCGAGAAGCAGCAGACCCCTCCTGGACTGACACCTCATGCAGAGGAGTTCATGTAAAACGGTTCACGTTTCACAAAGTTCTGAGGAGCAAAAGCAAGGTGTTTGTAATAGAAAGTGTAAAGGAAACTTAACTATCAACACTATCACTGCATTATGTGTAATATTCCATAGTACATGGTTATTTGCTATCACAAATTTAAATCTGTAACTGTACTCATTATTAATTACATCTAGATTTAAAAAGATCAGTTCTAAGTATAAAGATAATATAAATGCAAACTCCTGGGGAGTCAATCTGCATGGGAAACCAATCTGCCAGACTCTTCTTGAAGCAGCTGGAAATACATAGGATTTAAAGACAACAAAAGCCATCCATGTGTGCGGATGAAAGACTAATTGGTAGACGGAAAAGCTGCAGTGAGAATGGGGCAGGAGTAGGCAGCTTTCACCAGTGTACCACAGGGGAGAAAGACCAGGGTATGAAAGAGAAATGGATTGAGAAAGAGGGTTTAAGATTTTCGTTTTCAACTTCTCAGAAAAATAGCAGTACTATTTCTTTATTTTCTTAAACTAGATGGATGTCTGTCCCTCCTCCCCCTTTATTCAAACTACTTCAACATCAGACTCTTTTTTTTCTCTCAACCTTAGAAATACATTAATTTACATTATGGTAAAGACAAAATTAAGTTCTTAGGAAGGTTAAGATTAAGGAATATTCTGCATCTTTTTTGTACCAGCTCCTGCTGTCCCATGAAGAAGATTAGTAACACTGGTGGTAAGAATATGTAGTTGAGGAAATCTGAATGCAAACAAAGCTTTTACCTGGCTTCCAATGCTGTCCATCATTTCACACAGCTTAGGTATCCTGAGAGATAGGGCTTCTGGGGTTTGTTTTGCACTGCCATTGAAAGCCACACTCTGCTTGAGCTCATCAAGAGTTTCAGATTTAGTAGTGAGTTGATTTTCTAACTCCTAAATGAAAACAGAAAAAAAAAAAAAAAAGATACATAAGATTTTTAATGAGACCCTAGAAAAAAACCACAAACCTTCCGTATGAGGAGCTTAAATAAACATTTCATCTTTAAAACCAATTCTATGTAATTCTTCAGCCATGCTACACCACCACTATTTCAACTCTGACACAGAACAACTGCTTTACAGAAATTCAAAATCATAACAGTCTCCTGCAGGAAGAGCGAGAATCAGTCCATTTACTATCAGCATGAGCATCATGTTTGGGAAGGAAATCTTCAGGAGCTAATTCCTCAGCCGCCACACAGGCCTCTCTGTACCTCTCCAGATGCAAAATGTTCTTTGGCTAACACAGCTGAGCTTTAGCTTGGCAGGTTAGCATTTGGGTCTCCTTCTGCTCCAGCAGACTAATTTATAATTTAGACTGAATAGGAACTGATTTTGCAATATGATGGTCCCTGATATCCTAACAACTTCTAGAAAGTTATTTTCAGTTTGTCTTCTTGGTCAGAGGCTTTCTCCTGTGGAAGAAACTCCACTGAAATCAATGGAGATGTCTGGGAGAATAACTTCCCCCCTAACACAACCAGCAAGATTATGAGCAAGTCTTGACACAATGGGAAAAACTCCGTAGTACTTCAAAACATGAGTAAATATCCATACTCACAATGGCTGTAACATTTTTCTGTAATACTGCACTTCAAGGCACAAACTTTTTTCTTCTCCCACTTACTGTCTCCAAAACATTATCAAATTTGGACCTCATTTCTACTGAGCAAATGATTTTTAATGAAACATTCTAGCCACCTGCATCTTAGCACTGTACCTTGCTGGCCTCTCAATACGCTTTAGAGAGACAAGTAACTTGATGTGTATTAGAGCACTCTCGGCAATAAAAGCAGCCTACTACAAGAGACACACGTAACCATGGCAATGAAAGAACAAATAATCTGTGTTAAAAAATAGAGAGAGGGAGCACTGTACTGAATGAAAACAGCAGAATGTCAGAGTAATAGGAGCCAGTTATTAGCTGGCTGCACCTGTACTAATTTTGAGAGAGCTGATGCCTAGAAAAACACAGCAAACCCAAAGAACATCCAGATTCTTGAGGCTGGTGCAGAGAGACTACCTTCTGGGGCGAGAGAAGAGAGAGTTGCTGTTTTTCCAAATGGGACTGTGAAGTTTCCACAACACTTTCACTGCAGAGCTCTTCAGACTAATGGAATTGATAGGTTTTGCCATGGCAGTGCTGAACTGAGAGCTACTTCTTTTGGAGACATCTCAGAATAAGATCTACAATGTTGCTGCACAACACTCCAAATACCATGGAACAAAAGCAGATGCATCTTCAGTTGGAGGAAAAAAACCCATAAAATAGCAATTCACATTAAAAGTGAATCTGGCTCTTTGTCATCTGACCCTAACATGCTTTAATTAAAGTTATATTGTAGCATTCTGCTAGGAAATTGCAACTTCCTTTACATTTTTTTTTCTGTTAAAATCAGTGCAGTTTTTTAGTCTGGAGTCAGCAAAGTGCTACATATGTTTTTTACAATAATATACATATAATGCTTTACCTTGCAGTCATCTAATGTGTTCTGTGCAGAGATCAGACTTGCTGGAGTTTGTAAAGATCTCAGTCGGTCACTCTGAGCTTCCAGCCAGTTGCGTAGATTCTGTGCTTTGTTCTCATTTTCAGTAATATCCTCCAAAATGTGTTCCAGGTCTTGTATCTGACAGTTACAGAAATACTTTAACTTACTTAAACCTAGAAGTGGGCTGAAACAGAGGTCCTCCTTCTATGACAGAATTTGAAATTGCACTATTTACATTGAAAATACTATCTAGAGAAAACATTTTGAAAGGAAAATTTCTTTAGGATCTGACCTTTTCCCTGGGAAGAAAACAAGCCAGTGTAAGTTCTGGAGCTGGCAGCCTGCTGACCTGACAAGTTGGGGGTCCCTAGGCTACATGCACAGATTCATACGGCATCCAAAAACCTCATTTTCCCTAAAACCCACCAAGAAAGTTAGTAATAATCAGCAAGGGACCTCAAGCCTCCTATCTTCAGTCTTGGCCCTGAGGATTCATTAAACCTTAGAATGCAGTTTCTTGAAAATGGTTAGAGAAGATAACTTCTTTCCCCCAAAACCCCTGAAATTTCGTCATGGAAATTTCCAATTGTGCAGGAATTGAATTTTCCCCTTGCAAATGCTTCTGTGTCTTTGGATTCAGGGAGGACAGTTTCTCCCAAAGCTCTGTAAATTCAGGAGAGAAACAGAGATGAAAGAAAATTGTGGTGAGGATTCATTCCAGCAGCCTCATGTTTGCATTTTGGGATGCTAACCTTCTCCTGCTCTTTTCCATAGCACATGAGTCACTCTAGGTTTTTTGTGCACTGGGGCACACAAACAGCAGCATCTGATTCTGGATGCATGGACTATTTCTAGCCTCACTTGAATGAATTAATTCTGAGGCACTGCCTGAAACAGATTTTATGCAGAGAAACACAGAAGGTGTCCTGGTATAGTTAGTCTACACGTAGAATTTGCCTGTCAGCCTCTGATCTCCAAAGCACGCCATTGGGAAAGCACATTTAATTTCTGTGGAAGGAGAAGACAGACACAGAGTAACCCATTTCTAGTGACTCAAGAAGGCTGGAGCAGTGCTGGGAAGCAATCCCTGCTGTGCCTTTTCCAGCAGGGTCACAGGTCCCCATCTGAATACAGCTGCAAACACTGCTTACTTAATTACTTTTTTTGGCACATCCAACTGCTACAACAGGAAAATGGGTGGTAGCTTAAGATATCCCTTCTTCTCATTCCCATCATATGGCATGAGGAAGGGTTGTTTGCTTTTTTTGGTGCTGTGTTTGCTGAGAAGTGTCTGGCTGTTTGTACCAAGCAGTGTAGCACCTCTCCTTTCTGCAAACCATCACAGTGTTCTCTCCCATTGAGTTTTAAATGGCCAAACTGTCACAGCACCTCAAAGCTTCAACAGATTTCACTAACAGGTTCCCCTGCAGACACTGCCCTGAATTCTTCCTTTTCCATAGTTTTCACAATATAGGTCTTTGTTGACGTATCACTGACTGTATTTTGTTTATACGAGGAATCTCATCGAACCTAATCGAGTCAAGTAAGGTAAATCTCAGGCTGTCATGAAGAGCAGGTTCTGTCTATTTTCCCACCCTGCAAGTTACAGGAGAGTTTACCCTCCCAGATTTTGCTAAGGTTTGAATGCTTGCCTGCCACCTGATAGCTGATGTGCTGCAAGACCACTCCACAGGCTGCCTGTGAAACAGCAGGACAGACAGACAGCAGACAGCACAGGGTATTCAACGGCGTTTTCAGGCTCAGGGAGAAAGGCTGCTTGCAAAACAGAGCACTGGCACAGGCAAGATCAGAGTTGTGAGAGAGAAAGCAATGAGAACTCAATCAAACCTTTCTGTTCAGAGATGCCTGCAGCCTGTGCCACCGCAGGTTCATCTCTCCAAGACACTCAGCAAATTCCGTCCTTTCATACCGCTTGCTTTCCACATCACAAGTGCTCATCTGCAGGAGTGACTGGTTAACAAAATCTACTATCCACTGTTTGAAGTTCATTTCCATCATATATTCCTGGAGGGCAAAAAAATAAAAACAAATAAAAATGTAGACCAATAAATTTGGAAGTTTTAATATGATCAGTTCCAATGCTGCTTCAAGGCATAGTTATGGGACATTAATGGCTTATTCTTAACCATGGCCTAAAATATTTTTCTGAAAGAGACTTGGCTGTAGGAATAATTCTCATTCTATATTTGTGTAGCTATTTCACTGAAACTTTTGCAGAAAATCACTATCATTACGTGGGCAGCTCAAGGTAAGAACAGGCTAGTGCCAGAGCAAGGAATAAAACCTAGGGGTACCAGACTTTCCATCACACTGCCATGGGCTCAGATTAGGCTAAGATTGAGGCCTTCCCACACACTGGGTCTCATAGACAAGTGAAGGCAAGAGCTTATGTTCCTTTGTCAAAATATCTGGTATCAGAACACCTGTGAGAAAAAAGCACCCTCCAGCACCAGGGTCTTTGCCCACAGAGACAAGTGAGAAGCTACACGTACATGAGAAGACATAAAGGAATGCCTTTGGTCTTTGAAGAAGAGGGGAGGAAAGGGCTCCTCATTGTATCTAGCAGTACCCAGAAAAAAGCCACCAGGGAATACCACAGCAGAGGTGTTGAAGCCATAGCTGCTTCCCCGTAGGAATTCATGACCTTCATCCCAGCTTTCTTCTCAGTGTATACATCCCCATGTCGCTGACAAGTGCAGAAGACACACAAGCTGATCTCTAAGTATCCAAAGGGTTAAAAATAGCACCTCGCCTACACATTCCGACTGTCAAATCCAGTTGATACAGACCAGAATGTTACATATCTGCTACACTAAGGCACTTTGAAAGAAATGCCTGTGTTGGCACTTGCCTTATATGTAGTACCAAAATGCCTAAGAACTGCAGCTGTAGACTGAGAACTGTTGTTTTGTCTGAGCCCAAAGCACTGCTCGGTAGCTCTGCAAGGGCAGAGCAAAACATGGCTCTGCAGGGATTCCTGCCCCGAGCTTGGGCTCCCTGGCATCTATGGAGGTACAAGCAAGGCTTGAATCCTTCCTGGGCTGGGGCAATCAGCCCCTGCCATTGGTGCTTTAGCATCTGAACAGAGACAAGAGCCTGCTGCAGCCTCCCTCTCTCTGCAGGGATGTTCACCTTGCCCCTCTTTCCTAGCAGGTTATTTCTTTCAATAAAACATAGTATTCAAAAACCCTGATCTTCAGTTAAATGGATCCTGGTTATGGAGCTGCATTACGAGGTATTCCTTATTGAAAAGACAGACTAAAACCCAGTACAAACACAGAGTCTATCTTCCTAAGGTAGCAAAGCTTTCCTGCTCATTACAAAACACATTTTATAATCTAAATGTAAGAGAAAGAGAACAAGTGAGACAGATGGGACAGAATGAGGAAAATGTCATTATAGCACAGCAGGCAGTAGCCATATTACAGGGCAGGCAGTGTTTTGTGCGACATGGAAGCAAAAGGGTTTTTATAAAGGAAGATGTTGTTAAGGCACCTTCGAGACTGTTTCAGGAATCCTCCTGAGAGTGAGGGGAAGAATATGACAGCACCTGTAGCTGTTTCCATCCTTGTTACAGCCAAACATTGTGCAGAAGACATGGACTTACAGCTTCCCGCTTACCTTGTACTTCTGAAGGAGACTTCTGACTTGGGCAGCACTACACTGAGAATTTATTGGCTCCTCATGTTCCTGCTGTTGTTCCACGTGGTCCAGCCAGGTCATTAGTTCAGCAATAGCTTCCCGTGATGAAAGTTTTTCCATCTGAAGCTGTGGGTAAAGCATATAATGAACCCTCTACACTCTGCTTGTTAGAAATAGATGACATTTGTATTTTTAGAAAGGCTCAGGCAATATAATTGCAATTATCTGGGTATGAACTCGAAAGTGAGCCCTGTGCTCCAGAGGGGCATATGACTTAATTTAAGAAAAGTTAGAGAATTCAGAAATTTTAAATAAAATTCTTTCTAATTGTAACAGACTTCCATATAAAACTGTGAAGATGATTTATATGTGCAAAACAGCCCAGGAAGAACATTGCAATAATTATACTGCAGCACAATAGTGGGCATATTCTGGAAGCAAGACAGACAGCTAATTAGGAGAGGTGCTTTGAGGGCCTTATGGACCAGCCAAATCAACATCGGCAGCAATTTTCAAGTAATTATTTAGCCTGAACTGAGAGATGGCAGCGGAGTTTCTCCTCACCTGGTGAAGCTTCTCTTGGATGGCTGGGAGCTGTGTAATCAGTTCTCCCCATTTTTGCTCAAACTTTGCCAAAGATGACCTAAGTGCTGCAGTATCAGCTTGCTTCACATGAAAGAGGTGGTTGGCAGTGCTCACCACAGATGACTTCAGGGAAGATTTTTCATCAACTTCCTTAGAGAACGCCTGAGGTGCAGGGGAGAAATTTAAGAGAAGGTAAATATTTATATATCTTTTTAAATGAAGAAGACGAACCAGGTTTTCAGTCATGGGATAAACAGCCTCAACAAACACATTTTAGCAAGTTTGTAAAGTTCAGAAAACTTAAACTCAACATGTTCTGGCAGCAGGTAAGGCTGTGTTCTGTCTAGCTTGATACAATGCTGAATGCCACCTTTTGCTCCACAGGGATAGGGAATATCCCAATCCCCACTTCACACAGAGGTCCAAGAAGCAACCTCAGTTCTCGAGTCCCTGGGCAGCTCATACCTACCAGACGAACCTTCACAATGCTTTTCTTTACTACTGTGCAATAGTCTCTCTGGCAGGCCTCATACTGGGGCTGAATCTCCTGGTTAGTCATACAAAGAGAGGATAGCACCTGGCAGGAGAAATGACTTACAAACAAGTTGTTGATGTTATCCCTGATGGTGGGAAGATCTTGTGACACGTTGAGAGACTGCTCATTCCAAAAATTCATTCTCTGCTGAGCAGAATCCAGCCATTTCATCAATTCCTCTGAGTCTCTGTTGTAGCTACAAGGAGGAAACAAAACACACAAACATATATCTCCTTGACGAGTCTAGGACACACTTCTCACCCTCCAGGTTGTCCTCCTCTCTGTGAGGATGTACGCGCTATTCTGGCACCTATGTTGCTACTTAACCCTGTGGAAGCACGGCTACAGCATGGATCAATGTGCAACACAGCAGTTCTGCTGGAGGTACACGTGAGACTGTCCATGTCATAGAATCATAGAATCATAGAATGGCCTAGGCTGGAAGGGACCTTAGAGATCATTTTTGATCCAGCCTCCCTGTCGCCAGGGATGCCACCTGTCAACTAGATCAGGCAACACATGGGGATGTCATCTCTCTTCTACTGGTCTGCTCTCCCTGAAAACATCCCCTTTCCATATTCACCCAGCAGCTGCCAGGACAAGCTCATATGGGTTGAAAGAGCTTTGTTGGAGATCAAAGCCACCACAGGAGATTGTACATACTGCAAGATATAAGTGCAGAATACACAGCAGGGGTAAATACCAACAAACACCGGCATGCTCTGTCCACGCTATGGGTCCAGCAAGCCTGAACTCAGAGCACAAACACCAGGTGCAGGGAGAGCTGAGATCTGTTCATCAGTGGGTGGACTAGGCTGCAGACCCCCAGATTCCCTCCACCTAACTGCCAGGACTTCATTGACAGGTGGCTTGGGCCATGTGAAGGCACTGAGCATTCTTGGGTCTGCCCAACACAAGTTGAGGCAGCATGTCAGCCAAGCCTTGAACGTTTGTAAGGTGGGTGCTGTAGGTGCACAGACAGGTGCATTAGGCCTTTGCATGGGAATCACGGCTAGCTTGCATTCGTAGTAGGCCAAAATGCTTAGGGCAGCATGACCAGAGCATCTGTTAACACTTCCAGTGTAAACATTGCAGCACGATGCAGCTAACTCTCACCTAGACTTTGCAATGGCAGCAATCAAAGCATCCTTCCTACAAAAGTACGCAGGAAGAGAAGCACTTGCCTGCACAGTGAGAGGAGTTCAGCTGTGTAATAAAAGGCCACTTTTCTGATCGCTGCTCTTTTTTCCGTTGTATCATTTTTAAGTTAGAACTATGTTATTTATTAATTCACTGTTCTGTTTCAGAAAATACATCTATAGAAGATCAGAAACTAACTTCTAGCTGACACTTCTAACTGCTTTCTCAGTTATACCCACCTGACCAAGAGTTTGAGTAACGTTTGAAGTTGGTGTTGTTCATGGCCAACTTTTTTGGTTAAAGACAACCACTGCTCTTCCAGCTTCCCAATCTGGCTTCTTATTTCTGGACAGCTCACAGCAGTCAGCAATTTCTTCCCTTCTTTCACCATCTGGTACAGCCTGGCATGCTTTTCATCAACATTGCTTTTGATTTGCTATTAGAATATGGGAAGTTTGCAAAAACAATAATATCTTAAAAACTGAAAACACAACTAGCAAAACATATATCATTTGTTCTGACTTCTTAATCTCACGTTTCCTCTGGCATGTATTTTATTTCCCAAATGGACGGAATCTGTACTTCATTACATGCAAAAGGGACACATTTGGGTTTTTTTGTTTGTTTATTTCCTCTGGATAGATCCAGACAGATCTCAACATAATTTCATGGATTACCAGAATGACTGTGTCAGGATTTTATGGGCTTTTCTGACACATGTAGACCTCAGGCAATGGACAAACACTCTCTATCAGATTTGGCTGCATTATCCAAACATATGACTGCCTCCAGCTGGAAATTACTGCCCTGTGGTTCTTAGAGACCCTTCAGGCTCTATTATATCTTTAAAAAAAATGCTACCAGTGTCTTGAAGGAAGCTGTTGGGATAATCACTGAATAATGGTGTCAGGGAGGAAAGACAAGTGAACAGTGAAGATGTTAAGTAAAAGACATAGGAATGATCTAGTTTGCTTAGACAGCTGAATAAAAACAAAGCGTCATTCTATCATTACTACACCTCACTGGAAAGTCAAACTGAGAAAAAGGAAAAAAAGAAAAAACAACAACAACCAGGAAGTAGATCAGTTTCAAGGAGAAGGCAGAAAGTAGCAATTGGGTGTTGTGCAAGTACCTCAATTTTCTCCAGCCATAAGGGGTTTATACAGTATTATTAATAAGGATAGTTCTCTCACAGGATTTTTTTTCTGCTCTGTCCTTGAAACTATGAGGTTCCAGTGCTGTGACTCTCCCCAAAAGCATCTTGTAAAGCTTTTCTACTTTGTTGTCGATGTCTTTAAAGACAAATAAAGACTTAAGAGTGAAGAGCCAGTTAAGAACTTAAAAAAACAAAGGAAAACAGTCAACTTCACACTCAATGGCTATGCAAATATTGCATGCCTCCTGTTAGTGCAACAGGCATGAAAAGCACCAGAGAGAGGGCCACTATGACTATAAATATCTACTGTTGATTTATTTCAAAAGCTTTACTGTAGCTCACGATTTTCTGGGAATGTCCAATGAACTCTTTCACTCAGTCAGCTAGATTAAATCACAGCAGTCCTTTTTGCCTTTATGGTCTATGAATATCAAACTAGACTCAGTATAGACCCAAAGACTCATTAGATCAAAAATTTCTAATCTAGTGGGTCCTCTGAAAACTGAGAAAGGTCAAACCTGTGAGAATTTCAGAGCACTCTCTGAAAACACATCAATAAGTTTATTACTTCTTCTTAATTTTAGAAAACAACCATAAAGACTGCTTTCATACCCTTGTATTTAAATTTGTTTAAAACATAGATAAAATGTTTTCCAACTAGAGTTGAGGTTCTACATAAAGGTGTAGCTCTGCCATCAGAGATGCAGGTGGGAATAAACCGGGAGCCTATTTGCTATTTCATACAAAAGGAATTTTATCCTCTTTGGTCCAATAGAAATCAGGACATCTCATTTTGAATTCTCATGATTTTAAAAGAAGCTGGCAAACCTGTAGACCATGCAGGGAGAGGCTGTGCAGGTAGTGTTGTCATAGAATCATAGAACTGTGGAATGTTTTGGGTTGGAAGTGACCTTAAACATCATCTAGTTCCAACCCCTCTGCCATGGGCAGGGACACTTCCCACCAGACCAGGTTCCTCAAAGCCCCGTCCAATCTGGCCTTAGAACGCTTCCACAGAGGGGACATCCACAACCTAGATTGATTCTCCTCTTCTCTAGGTTTTATATCATGGCATGAAAACCATTCCTGAATTACAGAGAAGTGGCTCTGTATCCACTCCAAGGCTCCCTGCTGTCCTTGGGATCCAGGTAGTCAATAGTCCTGATTAAATGAACTTGTAGCACCCTGGGTGAATTAAGCAGCCTGATCCCTTACTAGATTTTCAGCTTGCATCCACACACAGACAATGACACAAAGGAAAGTGCCCTGCAAACCATCTTCTCCACAGATTCTAACTAATCTTTTTGCCAGCTCCACAGATCCATGAAGAAAACCAGACAGACAACCACAAAAATACCTCTAGAAGCGTAATCCTTTCCATTAGTCTTTCTTCTGTTTCTTCAACCAAATTCACAGAAGGCAATATAGAGGCAAGTGCCTCTAAGTCCTTATTGAAAACTAGACATTCATCATCAAATTCCATCCATTCCTGAGAAAGATATTACATCATTAACATATCACACATCTATCTGCATTTTTGCTACACCAGACTGAGGCATCAGCAGCATTTGCTTTAAATACTAACACACACAGAACAAATAATAAAGTGTTGCTGCCCAGTGGAGACAGGAAAGGATAACTGATGTGGAAAGGGTTCTCCTAGACACAACTGTTCTCCTTCTTCCCTCTAGCTTTTACTTTGGGTTTCTTTTGACTCATTACCTTCAACAGGCTCTCTAAGTGTATACCATATTGGCAGGCCTTCTGCTCCAGCAGTTTGACTTCATTCACCAGCTCTCTCCAGAATTCCTCTCTCTTTTGTAGAACGGAGGGAGTCACTTTCTTGGAAAATGCTTGCATGAAAGCCATGTGGGTCATGAGGTTGTGGAAAAAGTCCTGAAATAAACAAGTTACATATATACACCACTTTAAAAAGAAAGCAAAACAATAAACCAAGTTAAAGTTTGCTCTTTAAGAGAGATCACACACACAGCGGGAGTATGAAGACGACAAAGAAGACTCTCTAAGGACAGTCAGTTTCAGGGTCTCGCATAGCTGGAGTCAGGAGCCTTCTGCCCAAATTCTACATAAGCCCAAGTTAGTTAGTCAAGTGATATGACACATCATCACATTTTACAGTGATAGGGTAGGATAGTACACGATAGAATATTTTCAATTGGAAGGGACCTACAATGATCATCTAGTCCACCTACCTGACCACTTCAGGGCTGACCAAAAGTCAAAGCATGTTGTTAAGGGTGTTGCCCTAACGCCTCCTAAACACTGACTGGCTTAGGGCATCGACCACGTCTCTAGGAAGTCTGTTCCAGCATTTGACCACTCTCACTTTCCTAATGTCCAGTCTAAACCTCCCTGGTGCTGATGAGTTGCATACACTATTTTCATTTATTCATTTTTAAAGAAAAATATCTACATATATACCTTCAGTTCACAGAAAATACAGAGATGCTGTAGTCAGATAATTAGAGGAAGTGTTTAACTATAAATTCACAGTTTAGCATAACATAGTTATCACCAGATAGCCATTATCCAATTTGTTTCACCTGGATGGGAGGTGACCCCAAGCACCAAGGGTATTAGCAGTTCTAAGTAGTAGGTAGGGCACAATAATCATTTGGGATAACTGAGTAAAAGTTTGATTTAGTTATAGCTCAGATGAGCTCTTGGGAAATGTTTGAATCCCAACAGAACACTTTCCCCCACAAAAAAAAGCTTTGCCTGTTAAAAGCTCACAGTCTTCAATCAAGATCTTTCTCACTAAGAACTTATAACCAGCACTGGAATTTCACTTAAGGACCATATCCCAGGCATAGATTGTGTGAGCATCTTGACAACCAGGGCAGGGAAAATGGCTTTTGCGTTTTCTTCTGCTTTCGTAATGTATGTATATTTGGATTGAGATACGATATTTATTTTCCTTTGTAAATGAATTCCTAACATTTTGCTTTGCTAAGGGCAATCTGAAAGTGACAAACACAATTCCTATGACTCTGGAGCAGTGGTTTGCAGTGCAGCTCTGTGGAGCAGTTAAATCAAGGCGCTGACATCACCAAGACACCTTCAAGTGACTACGCTGGCCAAGATTTCTTGCCAAGTGGCAGGACAGCGAGGACACAGGCGCATTCTCAGCCATCTCCCATCATGCAAGCATGTAGCAGCTGGGTACAGGGAAGGCTGGGCTGCCAAGAGGAGGATCTGAACTACCCTGCCTTGAGAAAAAATGCGGTTATAGGTAAGTTTCCTCCATCAGATCATGATGGCACAGAATGCTGAAAGCAAAGGTTAAACTCCCAATTGCTAGACAGCAACTTCAGAAACCTCACTACTGATTTATTATTAGTGGTTAGAAGGACATCTGTTTTTCTCACATATCATTATGTTCTGAGGTAAGCCAAAGTAGTATTAGACTGACAAAACTGAAATCCTGATCTTAATTTATCATAAAAACTACAGTTGTAATAGCAACCTCTCTTTCCCATTTTACTGGGCCCTATTTTTGTCTACTGAAAAATTTTGCTCTGTTTTTTGCACGTAATCCAGTTGCTTCCCTACGCTATGAGCTAGTTATTCTTCTCCATAACACTGGAAAGAAGCCAGTCACAGAAAATGGTACTCCTGCTGTGCTGATCTGAGCAGTGAGGTGATAAGCATCTTATACCTTATGATTTTCCAGGTGAGACTGTAGAGCTGCTCTGCTTTTTGTTAGCTGCTTTGGATCTTGAGCAATCTTCTCTCGTCCAATAGCTACCAGCTCTGCAAATCCACAAAGTAAGTCTTCATACTTGCTCTCACTGATGGAAGGAGAGTTCAGTTCCACATATTTTGCTTTCAGAATTGCCCACATGTCATCCAAAACATCCTACAGTGTAAACACAGGTTAGTGATTCATGAAGGACAAACAGGAATCCTACAAACTCGCATACACATTCCCAGAATGCAAAATAACCATCAGCTTTTTGATGCTAAAAATATCTTGCTTAGAAGAGTCAAACCTTGCTGAGTAAGTGGCAACTATTGTGCTCTTACCTCTAATTTATAAGCTTCCTGGATTAAGGTGAGAGGTAACTGAAATCTTTCCCCATGGCCTCTCAGTTTTGCTACTTGGTTTTCAAAGTTTTGCAGCTCCAAAGCACAGGCATCAGTTTTCTGAATTAAAGGCAAAATAAGCTATTAGGAAGAGTTCTGACCATTAAACTTTCCTTTACCATTAGCAGCACAGCAACTCCACGGGCTGGATCTCTGCTCTGCTAGCACTTTGTAAATCCACAGTGATACTCCGAGATTCAACCAGCTTGTATGCTAAATAGACAAGAACTGTTCCTAACACAACTTACGAGGTTCACAGAGCACAGCTAGGAAGGGAATTCAGGTCTTGTGTCTCAGTCCAGCATTCAACATGTATTTCGGTTCACTAGTTCAAGAGCAGCCATGAATCACGGACTCAGAAAATACCATTTTTTTCTTATGAATTAGAAAGTATCAGTCAGGGATGGATTGAGACAGGTTCTCTCGGAAGGAAGGGAAGTTAGGTACTTCTGGCATTTCTCTTCCAAGTGGGGTTACTTGACAGAATATATCTAGGGCAGCAGTCCCTGCTAGGGGATTGAGCAGTACTGAAGATAGCTTTCAGCCTGGGAGAAACCTATGCCTGCACACAAGTTTATAAGCCTGTGACAAAAAAGTTTTGGGATACCCTCTTTGTTTCATCAATAAGACAGATGGCTGATGACCCGTTCTGGGGAGGATATGTAGTTTATTCATTTTTACTTCTCTGCTAATCCCTATGAAGGTCAGAGAAAAGAGCTTAACTGGTCAAATGCCATAAGATAAAATGCTTGTTAATGCTGAATAAGTAGATATAAATACTGGAGTCCTATTACCACAAAGAAAATCTAGTTCTGCATATAAAAAGGCATAATGTGTGAGGTGCTGTACTTTGTACAACAGTGTGGGATATATTTCCTCTGAGAGGTTGCGGAGAGACTGGTTCCTCCACTCCAACTACTAAAAGGACTGGAACTAGGTCTGATGACAGATTGAGGTGTAATAAAAAAAAAAAAAAAAGGGTTGGTGAATACTGAACTCTCTCCTTCCCCGTTCTTAAAACCTAAGTGAAACTCAAACTTCTGAAATATATGAAACTTAATGGACTGTAGAAAACTAGAAATAATAGCTAATGCTGAGAGTTTTTCCTCTCCTGAAGAGAATTACCTGAAGCTGTTCAGTAACATTATGTCCACGTATTGCATTGAGGCTTTGTTGCAGAGTAGCTTTTTTCTCAGTTAACTGATCATAGAGTAGCCTGGTTTCATTCTGCAAAAAGAAACAAACATCAGAAGTATATAACATATCAGGAATATAGTAATGACCAGACAAAATCACACAGCAAACAAAATGGCTGCCCCTTACAGCAAAAAGCACTTTCTTCCTCTTTAGTAAAACCCAAATAAAGCATGTGTATTATGGGCTTAAAGCAGTAATTTAGAGAGGGAAATTCTGTAGTCTGTGTAGTGTAAGAAAGCAGATTACTCTGTCACAATGATCCTCTATGATCGTAAAAATCTGTGAAACGTACAAAGAAACAAATTCTTCTCTTCTGAAAATGAGCCCATTACTGGCAACTGATGAAGCTCCGTGGATTCTGCATAAGTAAACACTGTAAGACTAGTCCTGCTACTGTTTAGAGACAATACCCCAGCATTTTTCAAAGGAACTGTTTTATTATTCAGCGGTAAAGAGCTAGACTGATTTGCAGATGATGAACACACTGGAGTTTTGCTGGACATTGAAAACTGTATTTCAAAAGACCAACTTTTCTTTCCTTACTTCAGCCTAAATACCCAAGTATTTTCCAGCAATAGCTGGTAGATTTAGCCCGTCATAACAATCTATAGAAAAGTTTCTCACTATCTGCTTTTCCAAAAAAAACCCAAAGACATGCAAACTTGGAAAACTACCGCTTCTGCTACTGTGGCACAAAATGTAAAGGAACAGTAAACACAAAGGGCCAGATTAACAACCAATACATAGCTAAAAGTAATCTAGTGCCATACAGAAAGAATATATGCAGCAGCAGGAAGAATATATGAAACTCTCCTTGGCCTACACACAGAAACTTGCTTTAGCCTGTAGCTCAGCATGCATGGGATGCCAGGTTACTTCTGTCCTTTCTGCATGCAAATTTTCTCCTGTGATCAAGGCCCCTAAGTTAGTCAGCATTGCAAGCAGCACTGTAAATAGCAAAATTAATTTGCTTCTCGAGAGGCCAAGACAAGTTTGTTTAGTACCAAAAAAACGGAAAGCCCCATTACAGATTGCTCATCTGTAACTCTAATGCATTAACACTGACAAGTCTAACAGATGCTGCGAAACAAGATGTGCATTTGGCAGTGGAGTACCTGATAATTGCTATTATGATCCAGTCCAGCTTTCATTGAGTTGCTCCTTGAAGCAGTGGCAGCTTGAGTTTGTTCCAGCCGTGCCTGCAAGTTGTTAAAGCACTCACAGAACACATCTGTGCTCCCACCGGCACAGCTAATAGACTTTAGAAGATCCTCCTTTTTATCACTCAGATCAGCGTGAAGTTTTTGCAGCTCGACAGAAAGAGTCTGAAGGGTCAAAAGAAAGATGACATGAGTGAAAATGGTCTCCATCCAAGGACTCTTGCTGGTCAAAGGCAGCAGGACCCAAGTTGAATAATTGTTGTTAAAAGCATTAGGCCCAAACCTGTGCAATACTACATAGTTTGGTGCCATTATTCCCAAATAATACCAGCAAAAAAGAGAGCAAATATCAGGCCATATATATTCTGTTGTAACTGAAATCCACCGGAGTTTCTCCTCCTCTGAATGCTTTAGGATGGTTACCTCATAAAGAGCCTGCTGCACAGCCGCCTCTTCGGTGGAGAGGACCGAGGTGTTTAACATCTCCTCCATGTTATTCAAACATCGGCTGATTGCCAGCAGCAGCTCAAACAATTTTCTGTCCAAATTGGAAGAGACTTCCTCTGCCACGTTATCCTGGGTAAAGGGAAGTTGGAAGTTTTCAGTACTTTCACCCAAGGCGTGGCTAAGATTTATTCACTTGTATAAGGTTAGAGGTTCAGAGAGCTAGTAATAAAATGGAATTAATGAAATAATAAGGAATGGACTTGGATGAGACAGTTACATGCATGTAATATTCAAAGCTGCCAAGGCTACAACTGAGACAATTACCCTTTATATATTGGGACTAGCTGTTGTCTTAGAGGTCTCTAATCTCAGGAGTAGGCACAACACAATTTATCTTGACAGCTCCAACACTACAGATTTACTGAAATCATTCACATGCTAGTTGCTTTATACAGTCTGAGGAGTTTTACCAATGCTAGCAAATTTTTGGAGTCAGGTAGCAGAAGCATCATAGCTGAAACTTAAAATGTTTCTTCTCAAAATCTGAAACTGATTTCTACATTGTAGCCCATACCTGGTGCAAAAAGCTACACCACAGTGAAAGCCATCTGCACTACTATTGGCTACGTTTTTCCAGCACCCAAAGAGCATGTCTAGAATTCCTGGTATTTTTTGCAGCATTAGGACATGCCATTTTTACCTGTGCATGCACCACATTTGCTTCTTGGCTTAGGTCTCCCAGCTGGACTGTGTAAGTTTTCAGTTCTTCCACAGTTGGGGTTCCTGCACTAGCAAATGCGCCTCGGGGCAGCATGTTCATCTTTGTCGTAATCTAACATTTGGAAAAAGACCATTGCAATTAGGTGAACAGCTGAAATGAAGATAGGGCTAGGGACAACTAGTTAACACTCCTCTCACAAATCACTAAAATGAAAGTTTCAAGGCATTGATATAAAGCACCTGGGTAGCAGGGTTCCCTTTTAACTGGCAAAAATGAGTTGTGTGGGCTATGCCCTGATGGGAGATTGACTGAAAAGGAGGCTCTGATTGCCAGCTTCAAGGGCTACAAGTTGTAGTTTGTGCTACAGCAGCCCTGCTGCCCACTGCAGTATAAGTTTGCCTGAAAAAGAGCTGACATCCTTTTACATGACTGACATTCTTCCTTGTAATGCAGTAATTTCAGAGAACAGGGAATCTGAACATTCCAGCTGAATGTGAAGAAAACTGTTAATAACAGAAACTAGTTTTGTCCAAACAGTAAAACTCTGCAGTCAGTTCAGAACACACAGTGTACACTTGTTGCAGACCACTTTTGATATGTGTGGAAAAGGGAACATAATGATGAATGGCAGAACAAAATTTAAACCAGTTTTTGACCAAAAATGTTCTCACTTGCAAGAATGAGACTTAACCCACATTCAAGAAAATCAGCTGGGAGCTTGCTGGCTGACTCTCTTAGTTCTCATGAAAGAATTAAGCAGATAACATCTAGTCTGAATGTTAAGTAAAAGGATCCACCTAAGTGCTCCCACACTATGCTTAATAGTCACTACTTCAGAGACATTATTTACCCTGAAGTGAAATTAAAAGACAATCATGAAAACAGTATGCAGTAATAATTTCCACTGGAGAGTGCTTGCACAGATTGCAGTTATCTGATGAAGAGACACTATACAAAGATGCAGGAAGATATGCTAATTGCTATGTTTAAAACAACCAACC
>NW_009730353.1:34433-34693 GCF_000703405.1 Apaloderma vittatum
TTTTACTGAACTTAAACGGACCTGAGGTTCCACAAGCTGGCAGAGAGGAGACTTCATCTTTGATGACAGCTCTTGTTGTAAATATTGCCATTTATTACCCGTTTGGTCCTTTGGAGCTAAGACGGGATCAGCCTGCTTGCCCTTTGGGTCAGATTCTCCATGGCTGTAATAAGAAAATACCATTAGAAGGGCAAATACTGAAGCAGAGTAAGTAAAATTATATTTGTAAGACTTCTTGTATACAAGATTCATTTCTATTA
>NW_009730353.1:34706-51238 GCF_000703405.1 Apaloderma vittatum
AACCGGAGTGAAGCCAAGTGTATGGATGACCTTTAATCCAGACTTTGATACGTTTCTTTGGGCTTTTCCCTTCCTGTGAAACACTCTAGAGACCTGTTGGCAGCCTCCCTCTCTGAAAGGACAATATGGGGAGCCTAGTCCTGTCGCACATCTTGGTTCCATCCTAGAAGGTGCATGAGCCCAATACCCCCTTTTCAAAGATGCTCCCTTTAAAGCTGGCTGGAAATGTCCTTGCATTTGTACAGCAATGGCTGTGAACACAGACACTCAGCTTGCCTCTGGATGGGCTTGCTTTGATTTATGGCAGCTGTCAGTCCTGCCTGGTATCATGACTGACTCTAAACACTGGAGTCAGCTCAATATTGAAGAGGCTGTCACATAAACAGGACTCCCATTTTTCTAGACTGTTAATGGCAGAAATCTCCCAGTTCCTGTCATTTTTTCTAAAGGCACACATCCCTGCACAGAATCAATGGCGCCACCACAAAGTTTCAGGTTTAAAGGTTTAAGCAGTTTTACGTCACTCAGTCTGGCAACTGATTGTTATTTTGTACCTTGATTCTAATTTCTGAGTCACACTGTCCTCCAACTGTGGCTGCATTTTTTCCACGCACGACTCAATGAAGTCAATGAGGCTTTTCTGCTCAGTTGCTTTTACTTTTGGATCCTGTGCACAGAGAATAGCATGAACAGTAAAATCAGTTGTGTGTGCTGTATTAATCTGAAATGATGATTCCGCTTTTCCAATCACATTTTACAAGAATTTATTTAGCAAAGAAAATAAGAATACACTGGTCAGAGCAAAATGCAGTTTACGTAAAAATGAGTTTATAGAAACCCACATTTTCTGAAAATGTGTATTTTTACGGAACATATTTCTGCCTGAGCTACATTTTTTAAAAAAAACTCCATCAGTCAGAAACAAATTGCGCACATATGGAAATTTAAAGGCTGTTAACTGTCATGCTTATATAGAGAAAAATGCAAGGGAAAATAGAGAATATGAAGCTGAGTTCCATTAGTTAAAAACAGAGTGTTGAGTGAAAGCGAGCAATTTTAGCAGCTCAAGCTGGATCATTTTCTCGAACTCTTTCTTAAGAGGATCAAGAGGGCAAGAGCTAATTTTCAGTTAGCAAAACAGGAGTAGTCTACAGAGCACAGAATATCACAGGACTTTTTTATTGTGTTAACAACAACCTTAAAGTCATTGTGAGCTAGCCCATGGGAAAACTTTCACTAAGCTTTAGCTTCAAATCCATCTTCGAAAGCAATGTCAGTCCATAGACTAAGATTTCATAATTCATCGGTGCTTCAGAGACAGCAGATTGGGAGAGGTGGGTGATGCCAACAGAATCATAATCCTACAAGCAAGTGTCAGGACACCATCCAGCTTTTTAGTACTACTAAACCTTTTTGAAATGGGAATTTAGGGGTGAGGCCATTCTCCATCCTGATAAACTCCCCTGATGTTGGAGGAGAGGGGTGGCTGAAACTTACCATGAACAGACTTGATCCCAAGAGTGAAAACTGCAGCAGGTAATAAATGTAGATGTCCCCCAAACTCACAGGGGACGTGGGGCAGCCTGGCTCCTGAATGGTAGGAGAATTACCTGTGGATGCTGGAAACCATCGTGCCAAACGAGTGGCTGTTCAGCAAGGGCAAGATGGGGCGTGCTGGAGCCATTTGAGTGTAGGATCTCAAGGGGCTGTGGGTTGATCCTCTCCCTGTTGTGAATCTGTAAAGAGAGACCCATTGTAGGAAGGCTTCCAGACTTGGCAAAAGGGCAGAAACCACAGGTGCAGTTTGGGCACATGGAAAAAGCAGAGTTGTCTCGGACCTACCATACATCAAATCAGCAGTGCACGAAACACACCTGCTACTCTTGCAAAGATTTCTGTCCTGTTCCATTTAACAAAAGTTCAATCCATTCTAACCTGCTGCTGAAGTTCCTGCATTTCTCTCTCTGACAATTACAAGGCTTGCTTTGATTTCCTCTTAGGAGATTAACTGTTACTAACCTTCCATTCTTATTGTTTGATCAAATTATAGGGATGTGCAATTTATGATCTTAAAGGTGTCTTCCAACCTAAACAATTGTATGATTCTATGCTTATAAATTTGCTCATGCATCTGGATTTTCTGTCTGTGCTCAGAGGTATTTCAACAGGAGACTTCACAAGTGCTAACTTTGTCCTGGGTCATGCAATGTCAAAAAGCATTTAGACTATGCTCCTCCAGCACTGGAGAAACTGTGGCTGCTCTTACACAAACACATCAGGTGGGCTCTTCTGGCCCCTTGCACAACAGAGCAGCAATTAGCTCTGAAGCTGGGAGTTACTGTCTCACCCATTGGGAAATTCAGCAAAGGCTGTGCAGGAGAACACAGGAGAGCTGGCAAAGTCACTGCCCTTGCCATTTATGCATTTTTCAAAGAGAAGGTTACTGCTTAAAGGCATCTTTGCTGGGATACTGTCAGAGACAAACACCATAGCATTTTAAAAGCATTTAAAAAAAACAAACCAAAGCAAAAAAACTTGGTATTGTTTTCCTGTACTCCTTCAAAAATCTTGGTCTCTGTCACTGAGCACTTAAAGCAGAAAAGATGTTGTTCAGAGACTCATTAAAAGTCCACTACTTGCTGCAAACTACAAATAATTATATAGCACTGTAAAGTAGAAAAACAGCAAGTCTGACATTTCCAATTGATTTTTCTCCCTTCCTTGCTTCACATGGTGAGCTCCAACTGTTCTTCTGCAACTACAGCACATTAAAGCACCACGACTCTCACTCTTGCTCTGCATACCATTCATATGCCTTACCTGCTCTTCATTGTATTTGTCTTGAAGCATTATCTGGGCTTTTTCCAAATTGCACTTTACTTCCTTCAGCTTCGAGGAAAGAGCTTCTGTCTCTCGTTGGCAGTCTGCACTATCTCCACAATCTTCCAGCAAAGAAAGGACCTTTTGTTCAATCTCTGATAACCTCACCTAGAAGAGACAGCAGTCAATTATTCATTCTTATAAGTACAATGCTCCTTTCCTGATAACTTTCTAAAGTCAATGCTCACACTTCCTGTGTCTGAAAAGAGTAGAAACATACAGGCAAAAAGAGAAATAGTTACAAACCCCCTAGATTTTCTCCAGTAGAATCTCTTTTTATTCTGAATAATTAAATAAATTTTATACAGAGTCAGTCTTAAAACAGTTTCAAACAACAGCCTCTGCGGGAAGTTATATTAACTCATATATGGAGTAATAAAAGAGGAGCGTACAAATGATAGACTTCACTTGGATTCAACCAAGACGACAACACACCCCAGTGGGGGAGAAGGAGGCAGCACGTGGACTGATCACATCATCCTTTGGGAGGAATGATGCTGAATTACCAAAACACAGTAACATTACCATCTGTCAGCCAGGCCATTGTAAACTGTTGGGATCTAGTTCTTGATTCAACCTACTGTGAATCAGAGGGCACATCTGCATTACATTTTTCAGGTGAGTGTGCGGACAGGTAACATGACTCAACCGCAAAGTAACCAACTGCAATAAATGAACTGCTTTACGTCATACATCCGTACGCAGAGACTGTTTCTGCTTTGTGCTATGCGCGTTTTTCTATATAGAATCGACTAAGTTTGAAAAACTTCCACCTCCAACAAATTCACATTTTTAACATTGAGTCAAACTGTTAAAAGCCCACAGGATTTCAGCAGCGCTTACCACTACCTGAAGCCTGCTTGTTTTCACCTGTGGAAGCCTATGCTGACATGAACCCTGAATGGGATCCAGACCCAGCCAGCTACTTGGGGGCATTCAGAATCCTAATTCCCACAGAGTTCAGCACCTGAGCACTTGGCTGATGCACATCCTAAACCCAGAGGCACTTCTTGGCTTGGACTCACTTCCTACTGAAAAAACCCCACCCACCTCCACCAACAAAACAGACGAAAATGTCTCCTAATAATTTAAAATGGGAACATTCTGGTATTGGCTCCTTCAGGATAAGTGAAATTTGTTGCTTTAGGTAGACTCAGTGCTTGAAGCACTGGTACACCAGACTGGCACCACAGGGAACTTCCAAGTGGCATGCCTGCACATTTTCTTTTAATCAGCACGCCAGTTAAAAAGCTACTTGCCAGGACTCCCACCCACCCCAGCCCCTCATGCCAGTCCTGTTTCCCTCAATCCATTTTCACCAACGGGTACCACCCACTACTTTCCTTCCGCTGGCCCCAGGGCGAGCGGTTGCCCTAGCAGTACAGCAGTAGGTCCAAATATTGCCACTGCTTACAGAGGGCAAGGCAAAAGCCCCTGTCTTTGCACCTATGCTGGCAATTTTTTGAAAAAAAGCGTAAAAGAAGAATTTACCAGTTTGGAAGCAATCTTATACCAGTCTTTTGAATCACTCTGACAAGAATAGAAAGCGAAAATGTCAAAAGAAGAGAAAGATGCCTTTTTTCCCAGCTGATTTATCATGACTAAGACCAACAAAAAATTGCCATTTAATAGAAGATTCAACCTAAACTGAGCTATGTCTTTGAAAACAATCTGAAGGAAAAAAAGCTTTAAAAATACTCGAGGATTCTACCTAAGCTGCCTGGATGCATAAAGACCCCAACTCTAAAAATAGGTTTTTGAACTAAGCCCTTGGAACGCTGCACCTGAAACTGAAGCCAAGCGGTTACGGTTACCTGTTTTCTGCACAGTGTAACGACGCTGATTAAGCCAGGTGAGAAGCAGTAAGCACGGCTCTTCTGCAGACACACACCCCAGGGAAAGCAACTTGTCTGGATGGCAGCAGCAAACCGACTGCTCTGTCTTACCTGGCAATCAGCAAGCTCCAGCTCCACCATCTGCTGCATTTTGGGGCTCTGGGGGTCTGACCTCAGGGACACTTTAGTTTTGTTTAGCCATTGTTCCAGCTCGGCAACCTGAGCCTGGCAGACCTGGAGGATCGTTTCCGGCTCGGGCCTGCCGCCATCCAGAGCTTCCTCTGAACCTCCCACTTTCCCTCGAGAGTCACGGGCAGAGTTGGGGACAGGAGGCGGCTTGTCACCCTGAAGCAAAGCACATGAAAGAAACGTGGTTATCTATCTGGTTTTCTCTTATTTATTTTTCTTTCTTTCCCCTCCCCATACCAGTGGGAAATGTTTAACTTGCAGGCTCACAGAGCTCTGAAACCACTCTCAGATTTTAAAAAAAAAAAAAAAAAAGAAGGAAAAAAGAAAAAAGAAAGAGAAACTCGGCAGCCAGGCGATGGAGGGGATCTGGTGTAACAGGTTTCCAGGCAGCGATTTGCATTAGCGCAGGTTTACCTGGGCGCAGGCAGTGGGGTGACTCACCCTTAACCAGTTCTCCCCCGAGGAGAGATGTTTCTCTGTGGGAGTCGGATGTAAAAGCAACGCGCGGCTTAAAGCTGCAAAGCAAGCTCTTGGGGCAACGCTTACAAGCTACTTGCGTTCGTTCGGTTCCAACAGTCAAACGTGCTTTATTCGGGCTCTAGGTCACGCAAAACCAAACAGTGTGTGTTTAAGCACGTCTTACGTAATTCTTATTTGCCCTCCTTTAAGACGCAATTCTGTGATAAGGAAAAGTCTAAAGTGCTTGGAGATATCAACAGTTGCTTGGAAGGCTGCACAGGTCTGTATATACCTCCACACGTGCAAACACTGGTACTTAGTAAGTAAATCAAGCACACCACCACAAGAACAAAACCACCTGTACGCTCCTGAGGCTCTAGAGCACACATTCAGACAACTGACTTGATTTGTGGTAGTGTGCAAGCTCCGTGTTAAAATAAGCTTTGGCAGAAAATCAGAGAGCAAAAATGCATTGTTTCAGCTATCAGTGCCCTGCTTTAATCACTACTGTTCTAGCACAGGATGGTGCCATTATAGAAAACAAATCCAAATGTACAGATCCTAGAACAGTCCAGATATGTCTATCGAGGTCTATATGACTGAGGAAATATGAAAGTACAGCTTTATTTCAACCTCCACCTGAAATTGCCAGCTCTAGATCTAAGTGGGCTTGTTCTAGTTCAGTCATTTAAATAACAAAACATTACACGTGTACAACACTCTGCATGACCTCCTTCTGTCACACATGCATATGTACATAAGCATTTACACTTATAGCAAGCTCTGCCTCTCCCCAGATAGACACTGTTACTGTAGTAAACTTTATCCTCTTCCTCTGCAGAAACAGAAACTCAGATATATAGTCAAATTAGCTGAATAAAGTAAACCAATATAATTTGCACAGGTGTTCATGCACACGTGATGCATTCCTGTGTCAAGACCGAGACCGTGGAGGCACAATGGAGTGGACAATCAACTCGCAAACAGTAGAATCACAGAATGGTTTGGGGTGGAATTGACCTTGAATAGTCATCTAGTCCAAACCTCCTTGTGGTGAGCAGGGACATCTTCAACTAGACCAGGCTGCTCAGAGCTCCATCCAACCTGACCTTGAATGTTTCCAGGGATGGGGCATCTACCACCTCTCTGGCAACCTGTTTTAGTGTTTCACCACACTCATTGTAAAAAATGACTTCCCTATACCCAGTCTAAATCTAACCTCTTTTAGTTTAAAACTATTACCCCTTGTCCTATTGCAACAGGCCCTGCTAAAAAGTCTGTCCTCATCTTTCTTATAAGTCCCTTTCAAGTATTGAAAGGAAATAAGTTCTCTCTGGAGCCTTCTCTTGTCCAGGCTGAACAGCCCCAACTCTCTCAGCCTGTCCTCATAGGAGAGGTGTTCCAGCCCTTTAATCATCTTCATGGCCCTCCTCTGGACCTGCTCCAATACATTAACGTCTGTTTTGTGCTGAGGACTCCAGAGCTGGACACTGATCCAGGTGGGGTCTCACCAGAGCAGAGCAGAGGGACAGAATCACCTCCCTTGACCTGCTGGCCGTGCTGCTTTGGCTGCAGCCCAGGATACAGTTGGCTGTTTAATTGCAAGTGCACACTGTTGGCTCATGTCTAGATTTTCATCTACCAGTATCCCCAAGTCCTTCTGAACAGGGCTGCTCTCAATCCCTTCACCCCTCAGCCTGTGTCGATACTGGGGGTTGCCCTGACCCAGGTGCAGGACCTTGCACTTGGCCCTTGTTGAACTCATTCATGAGGTTCACATGGGCCCACTTCTCGAGCTTGTCCAGGTCCCTCTGGCTGGCATCCTGTCCCTCTGATGCGTCCACTGCACCACTCAGCTTAGTGTCATCTGCAAACTTGTTGAGAGTGCACTTGATTCTCCTGTGTCATTGATGAAGATATTAAACAGCACTGGTCCCAATATTGACTCCTTATGGACACCACTCATCACTGATCTCCATCTGGTCATTGAGCCATTAACCACTACTCTCTGGGTGCGAGCATCCAGCCAGTTCTTTATCCACCAAACAGTCCATCCATCAAATCCGTATGTCTCCAATTTAGAGAGAAGGATGTTGTGGGAGACCATGTCAAAAGCCTTACAGAAATCCAGACACATGGTATCTGTAGCTCTTCTCTTGCCCACTGATGTAGTCACTCCATCACAGGAGGACACCAGCTTGGTCAGGCAAGACTTGCTCTTGGTAAAGCCATGCTGGCTGTCATGAATCAACTCCCATCCTCCATGTGCCATAGCATAGCTTCTAGGAGGATCTGATCCATGATCTTCTCAGGCACAGAGGTGAGGCTGACAGGTTGGTAGTTTCCAGGGTCCTCCTCCTTTCCACTTTAGAAAAAATGGGTCCAATATTTCCCCTTTTCCAGTCACCAGGGACTTCACCTGACTGCCATGACTTTTCAAATATCATAGAGAGTCCATGACTTTTCAAGTATCATGGAGAGTGACTTGGCAACTACATCAGCCACTTCCCTCAGGACTCTGGGATGCACCTCAACATGTCTCAGACTTTGGTATGGTCCATTTCAGAGGTGTGGGAAGTGGTTGCTAGTGAAGACCAAGACAAAAAGAATTGTTCAAGTACCTCAGCCTTCTCCTCATTCTCTGTTACCATTTCGCCAGTTGTGGTCATCAGGGGGATATGTTTCCTTTGATTTTCCTTCTCTGACTGATGTGCCTGTAAAAGCCTTTCTCTCATTTGAGGTATTTGACTGTTGTTTCCCTGTTAGCTTCTATTACCTCGGAAGCCCCTGACCCATCTGCATAAGACTTCAGATGTGCTCCAGTGTATCTAAGATGTCTCAGAGCAACAGGCTGAGGGCACTCCCTAGCACCCCACCCCCCAAACCCTGGCATGTCACCCCAGATCTTCTCCTACACATCTAGTTTAAAGCTCTGTAAATGAGTCCTGCTGGCTCATGAGTAGACCCTCTTCCTCCTTTGAGACAGCAGGCTTGATGCCATGTAGGCCACTCTATTACTGAAAAAAACGCCAAAATTGTGGTGGTGACATCAGCCACAGAGCCAGGTATTTAAAAAATGGATCCATCTGTTTCTTCCAATGTCACTGCCTGCAACTGGAAGGAAAGAGGAAAAACTAACCTGTGCTCCAGACTCCCTCATCCACTGTCCCAAGGCCCTGAAATCTCTTGTGGCTGCCCTTTGACTATATTTTATGGCTTCATCATCACCCATATGGAAGAGCAATAATGGGTAATAGTCCAAGGGCTGTATCAGGCTGTGAAGCTTCCCAGTGATGTCCTTAACCCAGCCCTAGGGAGGCAGCAGCCTTCCCTAAAAGAAAGGTCTGTCCAGCATCTTGGATCCTCTGTTCCCCTCAGAAGGGAGTCACCTACAATTATATCATGTCTTTTCTTCCTTATCCAGTAACTGAAATGTTTTTCTGGATCCTAAATTGTGGTTTAGGCTGCTATAACTGAATTTGAAAGCAGGTATATTTGCATGGGAGGGACAACATTCTGTAGGGAGAAAATGGTATCATTTAACAATCGCTAAGATAGCAGGAATTAGTTCATTTCAGTATGCAGTTAAGGTCTTAAATGGAGACAATAAATATAATTGACTTCATAAATCTCACACATACACACTTCTCTAGGGAAAGCAAATAGATTCGCCATTTATAAAAAACAAGTATCTTTCTGCCTCTATATAGTAAATAAATAATTACTATCTATTTTTTAAAAAAAAATTTTAAAATATCACTCCCTACAGTAAGTTGCGTAGCATGTGGAAATGTCAAATGTAGCAAAACACTGAAGTGGAAAAGATGTTGCAAGCAAAAAAGCTGTCTGGCATGGTTTGAGGAAAGAAGACCTCCTCTAAGAAATTTGTCTACTTGAGCAGAGAAGAACGCTGGTCACAGCCTGACAGCGCGCTCTCCACAGACCCGCTGTGTCCGGCTCAAGAAACTGCCCCACTGAACTTCTGTATCACTGGGTCCAACAGGCTGTGGGTGCTCCTGATGGCAAGATGCTGACAAAACACAGTGGTGACACACAGAGGTACCAGGTGGGTGTGTGTTGCCTTGTAAGGCTCCTGGAAACCCCGGATGTTCAGCTGGGGGCTAAGTCTCTTGCATAGAGGTGTCTAAGCTCCCATTATCCTCAATGGCGATTTCCTCAGTGTAGCCAGGGGTTCAGATCAGCCTAAGACAGAGGAGTAGTCGAGCCTAGCTGAACCAAAAATACCTGCAGTGACTACATCTCCCATGGCTGCCAAGGGACCTTAGACACATCCTGCACATGCAGAGACCAAGAGCATCCCAGCACAGCAAAGAGAAAAAACACAGAGGTCCTGCATACAATTACACGGAACATATTCACACAAGGCTATTTGTTATGATACTAATACAGAATAAAATGTGCTGCTGGCTGGGTTTTAATAGTTTGCTATGGGTTTTTTTAACTATAAATTAAAGGTTAGGCATGATGGAAGAAGTCGGGGGGAATGGGAGACAAAGTAACCTGGGGGCTTGCTTCTGCCCTAGGCAACAATGGATTCTGTCTTCTTCCACACCCTAAACCCAGGAAGAGCTAAAGCTGCTCTGCTACCAGTCTGCTGTTCCTTACCTTCTGAGAGCATTTATGTCTATCTCCATGCACTCTTGTGTATATAATCTACAGGCTGCTGCCCACTCCTCCCTCAGCCTGTGTATGCCTTCTACAAAGCAGCAACATACAGAAGTGTCAACTTCCTTAATCTCTCCTTTAATTGCCACTTAAAAATCCCAGAGTTGATGTAAACACTTGAATCCCTCCATTCGTGCCTGTATGCATGCCAGCATCTTACTTCCTGAAAATACTTCATTTTACTCCTAGTAAACTGCATCTTCAAGAAGCAAACCAAAATGTATTTATTATTACCCAAAGCAGGAATATGAGGAGGCCCAAGGAGGGCTGTAGGTATCCTACCATGTCATGAATACTGCAACAAACTCCATAACCATAGTAGCATAACCATAATGAAACAGGGCCTCTGCCCACCACCTAGGTTATATAACAAGCTCAGACATATTCAGCCTACTTCAAACTCACCATAGCCTGTCTGCTATCACCTGTGCCAGGTTCTTCAGCGCTCTGCAAAGTTTGCACAGACTCCTCACCCTGTGTACTGTGTGATCCCATTATCTCATCAGCATCCTGCAGAGAGAGAGGCAACAGAGGAAGCATTTGTATCATTATCAGTGTAGTAGTGTAGATGTGGCACTTCGGGGCATAGTTTAGCGGTAGACTTGGTAGCATTAGGTTTACGGTTGCACTTGATCTTAAAGACCTTTTCCAACCTAAATGATTCTATGATTATTACAGAATCACAGAATTGTTGAGGCTGGAAAAGACCTCTGAGATCATCAAATCCAGCCTATGACTCAACACCATCACATTGGCTTTGTTGCGCTAGAGACATCTCAAAGAGCCGCAGCCACTCAGCCTGTAGTAGTCCTGGTCCAAAAGTATTCACAGAGAGAAGTTCTCTTATGCCTGTGACATTGGTATATGGAAACAAATAGTTGCAGCTATCTCACTATCGAGACATCATAAAGAACAGAGCAGAATGCCACCAAAATCGTAGTCAATTGGGTGTCTTAGATGTGGATTTTCTGATGTACAGAGAGAACTTCTTCCACAAATCATCCCCACAAAAAATGCGTATTTTACAGCCTTTCCAGGATTTAGTGAAGCAAATTGCTGCTGCCAAATGTGCATTTCTACCTTTGGAGTTTTGGTCAGCCTAGAAGAAATTAATATATAATCACAGAATCATTTAGGTTGGAAAAGACCCTTAAGGTCATTGAGTCCAACCTATTTATGCAACAGGAAAAGAGATTTAGTGTGATATGAAAGATGGAGGATCTGAATAAGGCCATCATGTCCTGCATTTCTGCAGTTCTCTTGCTTTGCAGACTTCAGAAATACCTAAGACTCGTGCACATCTCTTCCCCAAATATGAATTCCCATCCCTGTGGACATAAACCTGAGTGCGTTACCTGAACAATGCCATCTGACAAAGTACCGGAAGACCAGGAGGTTGCACTGCCTTCCTTGCGCTTTTCATCATCTCTTTCCAAAGGCCAAAAGCTCCCATCCCTCTCTGCAGCCGTACTCCCCTTTGAAAGCAGTAACAGCTCAGCATTAGTTTGTGAACAAGGAGTTCAGATATTCCTTCACGCAATGTAAATTCCTGAAAACCTTGAGTAACAGTTTGCTCTACTTCTGCACTGTTTATTTGGTTTTATTGTGTTTCTAATATTACACCTCTTCCCTTGTTCTATAGCTCTGCTGCCAAGATGAATGGCATCTGGATGACACTGACAGTTTTCTCTAAAGACCTCAGAGTATCCTCATATTTTTCACACTATTTAAAAAAAAAAAAAACAACAAGAAAATCTTTCTCCTGTCCCGCAAAACTTCTGTTTGTAAAGAAAACTGCACCAATGAAGGTGCAGAATCAGAAACCTTGAAACTGCATACACAACCTCTATCCAAGCTCTATGGACTTCTTTACACTGTGTAGTCATGGAGTTTCATTCTTGCCTAGCCTAAAGCAAGCCCTCCAATACTCGATCACCTCTCTGCCACATTTCCTTTTGGCTCTTGTTACAAGGATGTAGCAAAACGGCTAATCAATATCCACAGTAAAGACTTTGGAGACATGGAGATTTCCTAAAACTTGGCTGAGGCCACAGCCCGTCCCAGGAGATGCAGATGACAGTAGCTGGTCTCCCCGCCTGGGCAGTCTGTGAGCTGCTGTGCGAGAGGGCAGCTGGCCTGCAAGTGCACCAGCACTTCTGCACATTCTTCATTTTATTCGAATACATCTCATTTAATCCCTAGGGTGCAGGAAAGTGTGCAGAAAGTTTCATGGATTTTTTTTTTCCAAAAGCTAGTAACTTTATCATGAAACCTTACTGCCAGCTTTGTTCCTCTGCAGTTCACCTGGGCATTCAGACATCCCCAGATCCAGAGTAACCTGTTGAGCAGTGTCTCCCAGTTTTTCCTGTTCTCTGAGAAATCTCTCCTATCTTAACTTCATTCCCAATAATCTGCTCATGCCCTTTTTTCCTTAGGCTCAAACATACAAATAATTTTTGGCTATTTCTTTTAAGCTTTAAAAAAACTAATTCTGTTTGAACCCCACTCCCCATACAAACACTGGTATTTAGGCCTGTATTCTGCTACTACTACTTTCCTAAAGGAGGTATTACTAGGTGAGCAATCACACCAAAAGCAGGATCACACATCACAGAATGAAGTGGTGTGTAATACTGATAGGCTGGCTTGAGTGCAATTTCTTAATACCCTGGAGTGGTAACAGATATTTCAATTTGTTTTGAAGTATTTCAGAGTTACACATTTCATAATTTGTCCTGTACCAAGATTTGTGTCTTACATATACAGCTGTACATGTAAGATATATACTGAACTCACTTTGCTGTGCAAAGAACAGTCTTCTAATTCTTCATCTAAGGAAGGTAGAAGAGACATCATTCCTCTCTTTTTCAACTACAAAAATACACACAAAGAGACAGCCCAATTATTCATGACAAGAACACGAAAAGTCTCTTTTCCTCCGCCTGTAAAGCAAAAGAAAGTTAGCACTTGCGGTCCACTTTTGGAGGAGCACAGAACATCTGTCACCCTACATTTAAGTAATTGAAAGCTGCAGGTACAAAGGACCTCTGAAAATTTGGACTTTATGCTGTAATGTTTCAACATCACAGCTATAATTGGGACATACTTCATTTTTCTCCATGAAAACAGTTTACCAAAAATCCCAGAACAACTGGTTAACGAAAAAATCTACACATCAAGCATTTTGCTGTTGACTGCTTGACGCAAATTTCACGCTGGATCTGCTCACGCTAAAAAATAACCAGAGGCACACCTCCCTCCTGCCTTCTCCTAGACATGCATCATACTCTCTCCTGGGATCATTCAGAAGCTCAAAGGGGAGAAGTAGAACAGAAACACAGCTGCAGGGGTGCTCCTCTCTCACATGCCACTCCTCCTGGAGGAAGAAGGATTATTTACATTCTCTCTTCAGCTCTTGGGTAAGTGATCACAATGTGGTGCTCCACTTACCTGCTGACCAGAAACATCAGTCCCAATCAAGTTACTCTGTGTTAATACAGAGGCTGTGGACTCATCTCCTGATTCAGGCACTTCTTGCTGTAAGTGCTGGTGAAGCTCAGACATTGAATTCTTCATCCCAGTAAGGATATCTTCTTTTCTTTGGCACAGTTTTATGATTTCTTCTTTTACAGCTTCCATTTCTCCCTAAGGAGAAAGAACATCTGTAAGCATCCATTTTTCTTACTTAACCGAACAGTAATGAAACATTTTATCAGTGATGCATCTTACTGGGACTGGGGCTGTTTCCCCTTTTTCCTTTTTGAGGGCATTGGGACAGTTCCCCATTGTCACTTCAGGAGATGTCCAGATCCATGCAAAACAGCAGCAACAGACTCAGCTCAAGACAGCACTTGCTGCCTGTAACGCAGAGCTTAGTAGTCTGGAAGGAAGTGTGAAAGGCTGGATAATTAATTCTGAGTAGGTCTTGCATAGTCATAGGAATATTAATTTCCTTCAGGACAGAGGGAATGCAGCTGGGTAACATTACTCGGTGTGTCAGAACAGGTGATGCTACTTCCAAGTGCCTTCTCTAGAAACCTGACACAAAATACTTGGGATAGCCTCAATGACGGCAAAGACAGCAATAAGGGTAGCCCAGGGCTGAGTCTTCTTTGCTGATGCCAGCCCAAGAAGGAAACACAAACCATTAGGTGGGTTTTAGTAACAAAACTATACCATGTATTTGAATGTGATATTGGGAGCAATGATCCCCAACAAAATTCAAGGAAAACATTTAATTCTTTGTTGGGTTAAACAATAACCCAAATAACTCTGCACTAACAAAGGGGAAAATAAATCTGTCGTGGTCTCCTCTCTGGCTGTGACTATTGCTCTAGCCAGTGTTCTTCCCTTAGGGTGTGCTGCTAGGGCCTTTCCTTACCACCCTGTCACCAGGTGAGCAAAGAAAGCATAACAAATAACAGAGTAAGATAGAGCAAGGATAATAAAATGCCCCACTCCCTTCATTACCGAAAGTGCTAAAGCTCTTTGAAGCACTGTTGCTTGCTCAGAAAACTGAAATGTGGCTAAATACCCCATTGCATACTGGGCTCAGTCCATCCGAGCAAGCTTGAAATAATTCCAGTATCATGGTGTGAATAATACTATGCAAGTAAAAATCTGTGACAGATGAAAACAGTAAGATTGCTGGCTCTGCCTCGACTACAGCTTCTTCTGTTAGTCACACTAGTGTGACTGCATGACGGGGAAGGCAGAGGCAGGAACTCCAGCAAATTTTCAAACGACATGGGAACTCTGCACAGATGAGGATTTTTTTTCCTTTTGTACACTGAAACCCACAAGATTAAATCTTCCAAAGGTACAGGAAAGAAAAAGTCATTGGAATTAAGAAAGAGCCATCCCAGATAATTTAGCTTATTTTCATAGAAGTCCACTAAAAATAGTATTTCTATTTGTTTCACTGCAGGAGGAAACTTCACAGCATACATTTACCAGCTACTGCTTTGCAAACTTAACTGGCCAAAAACCTCCTCAAACCCCAAATCTGAACTATACGATCTTTAAGGTGCTTTCCAACCCAGCCATTCTATGATTAATATTACTTCTTCATCTGAAGCCCTTTGATAAGATGGGCAATTCCATTGCCTGCTTCTATTCATGACATGTTACAACTGTAAACAGCTTTTTTTTCTGAAACAAAACCTATTAAACAGAAAGTCCAACACTCAATGACAAAAACAAGGAAGAATCAGGAAATGAGTCATGTTTAGTACCAGCATCAAACCTCCAACATCCAAACACCTAAAAGCAGAGCAGCTGTGTACTTAGGAGCCTACCAAGTGATTATAGTTATTAGGCAAGTATGGTGTTGTCCTGGGTTTAGCTAAAAACCCAGTTCTGTATGTGTATTAACTTTATTGTGACTGACTGCAAAATGCTGAGCATTTCAGAGGCACTTTAGAAATAGCTATTACGCTTAATTAGTCATTTCCCGACTTATGCAGTGCTGTCCTGAAAGCGTATCTTATTTTTGCATTAAGTAATCACTTCATCCGTTACAGAAAGCAGCCCACTGCCAGGAGAAAATCATAACACGTTTACCAGTTGATGAAAACACATTGTGGCAGTGAGGCTGAGGAAAGGACTTTAAAGAATCTAATCTATCCAAGACCACCAAGTACCATCGCAGAGTCAGTGATCAGAAATCCACTCAGTTCTCTCCTTATGCACTACCCCAAGCTGCCACCCAGCAACTTAGCAGGGTGCTAAGAACAGGCAAGCAAACGGTGCTGCATATTGTATCATGAAAAGAGCAGTCTGAGTTTTCTTTAGAAGTTTATATAGGTTAAAACCCCACATCAAAATCAATAATGGGTATCTTATACTCAACTTGCAAACTTATATTCTCTTGGCATATGTCAACTTAGGTATGCATTGTCATGCTGTGGCATTCAATTGTCAGCTTGACTGTGGCATGGAGGGGACGCACACTGCTTTTTCTCAGCACTCTGCAGCATCAGAATAGTATTAGTCAGGACAAGTAACAGACCTGAGAGAGAAAACGATGAAACTCACCTCTGGACAACGGGTCTTCTGAGCCAGTGGTTGATCTTCATGTGATATTTCAACCAAGTGGTTCTTTAAGAATTGTTTCAACTTTTCAATTTCTTGCTCACATTCTTCTGTTTTCTTTACAGCGTCCTGTGAAATAGTAATCCTCTTAAATAATGTTGAATTAAGTAATCAAAAACAGACTAGGCAGTAATGCAACAAACTTGTGCTGAAGAGTACTGAAGCTTCCTTTGCACCTAGAGTTACACATAAAAGAAACTGTGTTTGTTCTGCTAACTTTGCACAACCCTACCCTCACTAAGTTTATTATTCGCTCACTAAAGTCAAACAAACTGCTCTGTCTGTAAGTCAAAGTATGGTGGGGTATTCTAGCCAGGAGCACATCTTTGTTTATTCCAGAGCAGAGCTATGAAATGCAATATATATATATATATATATATACACACTATA
>NW_009730354.1:0-14608 GCF_000703405.1 Apaloderma vittatum
CCGGTATGTGAAACAACTGATTACTCTAGGTTCAATTCACTACATTTGTATATAGTGAGTCCCACAGACAACATCTTAAGTATAGTTTGAATCTTTAATATAAAGTTGGCTATAACAAAGTACACGACTGAGAGGAAGGAGCTCTCATACCTATGCCTGGTGTTGTGCCTGACGTTTTGTGTGAGGACAGGTGTGCCATTTATGGCCTGGTTTCTCCTAGTACAGATGTTTGGAAGAATTTCTATACATAAGATACTCCAGTGAAGTCATATTGAAAGATAATGCAAGATCACTATGGCATTTCTACCCTTTTCACTTTAGCCTCTAAGAAAACAAAGAATGCTAATGACACTGTCAAGTTTTGGGGTCATTATTAAAATATATTATTGGGTTGGTTAATTTTGGCTGTTATCTGCACTGCGTAAAAATCATGCAAGGAACATCACTATCGGGAGTAAGGATATAGTAGCTCAATATCGCTGGGAGCAGCACTGTTGTGGCTACAGTTTCCCAGATCACAGCCTTGTATTTCTCTATGAATGAGCCTATAAAGGGCTCTCAGCTTCTCCAGTAGGTATTTCACTGCTTCCTTCACTTTAAAAAAAAAAACAAAAGAAATAAAAAACAAAAACCAAAAAACAGACTTCTCTGATTTTGGCTATTACTTCTCTCTGGCGTAGCAGAATTATTTTATAGGATGCAAACCTTCCCACACTTCAGCTCACGTCTCTGGCAAGTTAACCAAGCCCAGTTCCTACAGAGCCAGAATGCGTGGAAGGCAGCCATGTAGCTGACATGGGTTGATTTAAAAGACTGTGAGCAAAGAGAGAGCAAAGTAATGAGTCCTCCAAAACAGAGCAAACTGTTGCTGCTGCACAGGACTGAGCTCTCCATTCATTCCTTCTGGCCTCTGCTAACAGCATCATGGCCTTCACAAAATACACTTCCAAAAAACCTTGGACTAAGTGGAGAAGAAAAACATTTTGTCTACTCTATGCAAGATTTTTGATTCAAGTGTTTGTTTGCCATTCAGAAATCCATAGGCCTTAAGTTCTTCTTTGCCACAAAGTCTTTTTCTCTCTCAAGCACTTACCAAACTGGAACATCAGGGAAATCCTCAAGACCCTTAGACCATGCTCTCTGCTGTGCATTTATGAATTAGCATACTGAAAGTTATCTCAGTTTGGTTATCCTAGTCCCCTTTTTAGTCTCTTGTTGTCAGGATATGTGGCAAATAATGACGTGAAAGGACACCTTTTACTGATTAGATTATGTGCTTGAATTTTACTGCTAATTTTTTCATGCATAATGACCAAATTCTGCATGAGCTCAAAGGAATAACTTTTTTGATAATCTGTGTTGTAGTCCAGCGCTGCTGCCTATGAAGTGTTATCTTCCAAAAAAAACCAGAGTATTCCTGTAGGCTATTGTGTTTCTTCCTGCAGGCTTTGTCACAGATAGATCTAAAAAAAGATTTAGGGAAACCAAATCATTATGCCAGTATTTGAATTCCATTCTTTCAGTACATATATTTTTCTTTGCATAGAACTGTGCACATCCTAATTTAGAGTATTAAATTTAGCCTAATAGACTATGTTAAATTTAGTCTAAATAGGTAAGGCAAAAAAACCAGACCATGCAGAGCAGTTCTGTCCCAACCTAATTTTGTCCTGACCTAACTGGGATTATTCAGATATTTAATACAAAGTATAAAAGCTTTGCTAAACTAGGACCTTGTTTAAGCACAGTATCCTCCTTGCTTTTACAGAACTGGGAGGAAATATGGGAAACCTAAACAAGACAACTGTGTGGCCTCCCTGGTATATTAAGAAAACAAGAAACAAAACCAGAAGCAGCCCTTGAGAAATAGAATTCAAGGTGAATGTGAGTAAAAGACCTCTCTTGAAAGATAACACAGAAAACCTTAAAACCTAATAGCCCATATAGAAGAGATGGGAGGGATTTGTTCTGGTTTGCTTTTCAAATTATTTTATCATTAAAGCCTTCAAAAATATCCTCTTCCCTATTTATCCATGTTGTAACTAAGGCTTAAACTCGTAAGGCTAAACTTCCTTCTAGCCACAGAGTATTTCTAAAAACAGTAGGAATTAAGGCTGCCACAGTATCCTGTGGTGATGGGCTCTTAATTTCCATACAATAGACAATAATTTTGAATATTTTTTTTTGCTCCCACAAGTAAAATTCCAGTGTTTAAGACACATGAAACTGGAAGGCTAGTGTTATGATGCCTTTGCTGTGTGGTACTTCTATATGTTTTCTTTCCTGTATAATTTTGGTAATATTGAAATCTTTTATTTCCAATCTTGGAACACAAGGCTCAAGTCTTCTGTAGTCCATTAGGCTGCCATACTGTCTTTTCCTAATCTCAGCCATAAATAATTTCTTATCTTTTTTGTCGTTGTTGTTTTCAGAACAACAAGCGTAGTTTTCTGTTGCGTTTGCTACAGACAATCTGAGTAAAAAACATAGGACTGCTTCAGCATCCCTGCCCATGACAGGGAGGTTGGATTAAATGATCCCTAAGGTCCCTTCCAGCCTAAGCCAGTCTAGGATTCTATGATTCTATGATTTAAACAAATTCTAACTTCCTGACAACCTTAGAAGAACAAAGATTTCTAAAGCTACAGATCTCTCAGTCTTTAAATTGTAATTAAACAAATCCACGTCCCAACAGATATTTGAACCTGTTTATTCATTCAGAATTTTGAAACCCTTAATCTTCCTGCATAATTTATAATTTGTTAAATGTAGAAAAATATACATCAATCAAGGAGGGACTGGGTGACTTATTTGTGATAAGTCATGCTTTTGCAAGCTGTGGTGATTCTCTACTTCCTTAAAACTGGCCGTTTTAGGGGGCAACCATAACCAAAATAACTAATTTTTGCTAAAGAATATATTCTGAGGTCTCTAGCAATTATTGTCCGTATCACCAAACCACTCACTCTGGTTTTTTAAAGGTTTGGAACTTTTATGCAACATAAAGATTTTGAAGAGTCACGTGACCTTTATGATTATGCAGTTTTACATTATAATTTTTAAAGATTAGAAAAAAAAACCACAAAAAACCCCATCTCATGACGAATAGCTAAAACGGTTCTGAAAAGAACAAGTTCAAGTATGCTTTACCTGAAATATTCTGGTACTTCTGTGGGAATTTCTGGCCAAGCCCTCACTGTTGCTTTTTGTGTAAGCTCTAAGTTTATCTCAGTAACTGAAATGATTCTGAGAAGAACAAGTTCAGGTACAGTTTACCTGAAATATTCTGGCACCTCTCTGCCAACTTCTGGCCAAGCCCTCACTGTTGCTTTTTGTAAGTTCTGAGTTTATCTCAAAAGTGAGAGAGTAATTCTCCTTCCTGGCATGACACTTGACCTTCTGTCCACCAAACGGTGACCATACAGGTGACAAGATGAACTCTTGGGGAAAAAAAAAAAAGGGAATGGAAACGTTCTGTTTCTCCCGAGGTCCCTGTTTTGAGATAACACACTGGCTAGGCAACAGCAATTTGACCAACACTTGTCAGCCTGAAAGACAAATGGTTGGAGGAAGCATTTGTAATCGTTTGTAAAATAACAAGAGGAATGAAAGAGATAAATAAGAAATGGTTCTCTGCTGCCCTGAGGTAGGGGGCATTGAATGGAACTAGCAAGTATCAGTATCAAACTGCACAGAAGATTATTTCTTCCCACAGCACAACATGGCTCAGATTGCCAAGGCCATGGGACTTGCCATGGGATGCTCTGAATGCTGTTTGTATAGGTTCAGAATGCTCCCAGGGGACTCGTGGGGGAAAAAAGAAAAAGGAAATCACATTTGGAAGCTATTAAGCACAAAACACAGCTTGTGCCTTAGGAAATCCCTTAGCTGTAAATAGCTAGAAGCAATTTTATTCTGGGAGAGTATCAGTTTGTAATTGCCCCGCTCCATCACTCTTCCTAAGAGATCTCCTGTTGGTCACTGCTCAGACGAGAATATGGGGCTAAAAGAATTTTTATTTTCATCCAGTATAGGGAAAATAACAACCTCATTCTAAGTGATGCATACTGTATTTTGCAGAAAAATCCGTAATATATAGTGGTTCATCATTAAAAGGGCAGTGATAAGTGAAGCTAAATATGTTCCTGACCACGTAACACGTTCAGTGAAGGAAAAAACACGGTGTATGTCGCAGTGAACCAGAAGTCACGCTAATTAACTCTGTGCTAAATCACAACTGGCTGATAGGTCTGTCAAAAGGACTCTTGATGTAGCGCATGAGCTGGACCTATCGCATCACATATTACCAAAGACGTTTTGCCTAAGAGAGTGACAGTTCTCTTATTTGTGACCTAGATTCCCTGTTGTCTGTTTTTCTTGAAATAAGGCCACGCTGAGAATGCTAGTCTGTGTGTTAGCCCTAAATGGCTAGACATATTTATAAATTAGGTGGTTTCTCTTGTAAATCTCCAGGCATCCAGCTTATTTGAATTTAGAAGTGTTCATAACTTCATTGAGAAACGACAGGACTACATGGAAATATAAATAAGTGATCAATAGTTATTACAGCAAAAAGCATTTGGAATTTTGGTTGTCTATCTGAAACACAATGAAGCAGTCCTATTGAGTCACTTCTGAGTACTTGAAATCAAAGTGTCCTTTTCATTTACTGAATAGACCCATTCCATAGTCTTCCTCACTCTGTACAATACTAAAGGGCTAATGACAATTTATTTTGTTTTCTTTGTTTCTAACCAAGTCTTTGGTTAAAAGAGTCCTATTCTGTTTCCTTACCAATGATCTGATGGGTACATTTTGCTTTAAAACTTACCTAATCAGCCTGAGGAGAAGACATTGGATTGGCTATTTTTTGTTGTTGTTTATGCCACACTTGTGTTTTAAAATTCAGTCCTTTTCTTTAGATGGAATGACACAAGCCTTGCAACTTGTTTCTAATGAGTTGTGACAGCAGCTGGTTTTTAAGGGAATGAGTTTTTCATCGTTCCCTACTAGTTGCATATTTTCTTCTCCCGTTGTCAAATTATCATCTCACCATCCCCTCTGGTTTAGAGTTGCTTAAATCAACTCCCAACCTAGCCACACGTGCCGTAATGCTGCATGAAGTCAAGCATCAGAAGTGAGACAAGGTATCTCTCTTCATTTTCTGGGATGCTGATATCTGGTTATACTGATATAATGTTTTGCAATTTGCATGCCTTGGATTATTTCACGGAATAACAGAATTGTTGAGGCTGGAAAAGTCGTCTGAGATCATCAAGTCCAGCCTATGTCCCAACACCCCCACACTGACTAGACCACAGCACTAAGTGTCACATCCAACCTCTCCTTAAAACCCTCCAGGGACAGTGACTCCACCACTATTTCATGTCTTTTTATACCATTTTTGAGATATGGATTCATGGAAAATGATATGTGAACATGAAGATACATGGTGAATGCCTGTGTGTGTTTTATAAACAACTCCTACCCCCTAAGTAATCACGTATAAATACTGAGATGGTCTCTGGTGCAAGACATATATTACTAAAATCTTACTCCTGGACCATCCTTGTGGAGAATTATTCTCTGACAAACAGTTGAAGGCACAGCATTTGTATGGGTTTTACTGTCTTCTATGACACAGAGCTTTACAAAAGGTTTAATATAAAATCTAATGCTACCCCCGCTGTCAGGAAATATGTTTTCCCTTAGGCAGCATCTCACATCCCGTAAGAAAACATGTGGTCTAAAAACTACAATCCTTTAAGACCACATCATGTTGCCTTAAATTCATCAAGAGTAGCCTTAATTTAACTGTTTATATTTATAGGATACATGAGTTTGCAACACAGTCCTATTGCTTTGAAACTTTGAGTCTCGATTTCTAAATCAACATCTTTTAGAAATTTTTTTGAGTTAGGAAATGAACTCCTTGCCAAACCAAGCAGCAGCAGCTGCTTCCTTTGTGGTATTCAGTGTTGAAAACCCATCCCCTGGTCTGTATAAAGGACACTTCCACACCGTGTGCTATCATTATCCGTAGCTGCTCACAGCTGTGAAACACCACGTATGAGAAGACTGGCTTTACATTGACATCTTCCCATCCAGAATCTGATCCACAGGGCCCAGTGATAGCACAGTAATTAAAAAAAAAAAAAACAAAAAAACCCAGAAAAACAAAAAACCATAACCCTGAAAAAACAACAGGCAGTTGGGTATTAATATCTGCAAATAAAAAATAAAAAAAAGAAAAAAAAAACCCGTTCGTTGTCTCTGGTGAAGATTATTGTTCTTGCCAGCAGCATACAGTGGTGTAATTGAATGTCATAAAGTCTGTATTAGAAAAATGCTACCAGGCTTCTGTTTTACAATATTGTGAAAAAAAGTAGCAAGCAGGAACTGGAAATGGTAATGTCTAATGATTTATTCACTCCTTTTGAGCCTAATCATGTGCAGAATGAGATTTAGCCTATCCTGCTATCAGTTTGTTTTCTTGCCCTGTCTGTGAGGAAAGATCAGACTTCTGACTGTAGTGCCTTGGAGCGCCATTATATTCACTTTTGCATTTCAAGTTGCCCAGAGGAGTTGTGGTTGCCTCACCCCTGAAAATGTCCAAGGCCAGGCTGGATGAGGCTTTGAGCAACCTGCTCTGGTGGGGGATGTCCCTGCCCGTGGCAGGGAGTTGGAACTGGATGATCTTTCACGTCCCTTCCAACTCAAACCATTCCATGATCCTACGATGACATTCAGAATAAAAATCATTGCACTATTTCCTCAGCTGCCACGCAGTCTGGGCAGGAAGCAGGTAGGAAGTCTTAAGAGAAGCCAAACCTCTATGACACAAAATCTGATTGCGTTAGAGCATGTTTACCTAAAACACGATTATCATTCTTGGTGTATGGTAACACTATTCTCATCTCTCTGTGGCCAGCTCATGTTAATCAAACTGCTATTGCTTTCACTCAAGTGTGTTTCCATTTCATGTAGAGATATGTGCTGGGCAGAGCCTTGAGTATTAGCTAGCTCATGTCAGCACACGGCAGTGTGAAACCTGGGGATACACAAAGATTAAACGAACTTTTTCTAAGAAAATTTCAAAAACTTATAACAAAGATTTCCAGGTCACTTATTTGCAATGAAAACCGCTCAAAGGAAACATTAGCCAATTTCCCAGGAAAGAACGTTTCTTTTGAGGAACAACATATGTACTGTGCAAGAAACACTGTTGCATCTGGCCTGTAATAGTTCCTGAAGTGGTTAAATCAGCGGATTCTAACTCAAGATGTGAGAATACCACTAGCAGCCATCCTGAGCGGGGACATCATTTGGAATAGCACCGTTGCTCAAGAGCTCCAGTAAAACAATTAGGCTACATGTAACCAGATAGTTTAATTTGATTTTACATTCCAAATCTAAATAGTTGGCAATTCCTGTAAGGTCTTTCTGACACCTTTTTATTTTCCTCTTGTTGGTATGCTATAAAGAAGAGGTCCAGAAAGAAACATTTTGATAGAATTTGGCAAGTGGCTTAGCAAAGGATTATTCTGAGCGGTCTTCACATGTAACGGTATTATAGAAGCCTAAATTTCTAATAAAAGTAGAAAAGTGAAGGAGAGCATTGCGTTTGTACCAAATATTATGTGAATCATTCCAGTGTTACCCGGATTACTGAAGAAGTTGATGTGTCATGCTATTCTCCATTGTCCCATCTCTGGCATACGGGGAGGAAATATTTATTAGGTTTGCTAAATGCTGTAGTCAAAACAGCTCTCTGGTTTGGCCTGCCTGGAGACATTGCCTACTGCTCTGGATGCCATCAGATGCTGTGTCAACACCTCCCAAGCCTGCATGGGACATTATTCCTCTCTTGCAAAAACTGATTGTTTTCCAAACAAGCTCATCTTCAGTTGGCTTTTAATAAAAAGACTACTCCCTTGAGTAGGCTCACATAATCTTGGAGACTAGAAGTGGAAAGGGCTTCTAAGGCCATCTAGTTTACCTGTCTGACAGTGCATGACTGCGTGCTACAGTGCAGGTTCTAATTCTTTGGCTATCGGAACTTTAGGCTATGTACAAAACAAAGCAAGATTTATGTTTAGACAGAAGTTCTATGAAGAAAGGCCTTCCATTTGCAGATTGTCTTGTTCACCTTAGCCCACATAAGAATGGGGAAATTTTGCGTGATTCTCCTTCCAGACTGAGAACAGAGCCAGTATCCTTGACGTAAAATTGCATCAAGCCAAACAAAAAATACAAATTGGAAGCTTATTCTTCAACTGCGAAATTCATTTGCACCAGAACTTCCATACTTCCATAATTCACTCTGTTGGTCATAGAATATGCTAAAGTGTAAAATTATGAATCTAAACTGTTCAGAAACACAAAGTTTTCACTCTTCTTTTTTTTTTTTTCCAGTGGAGCTTTGCATTTATTGACACAGTCCCCAGAGCAGAAGTTTTCTTGTCTTCAAGAAGCCTTAACAATGTGGTGATGGGTCACCTCCCACACTATGTGCATCCTGATTCAGCTCTCTCTTCCTGCACAAGAGCTTTTTGGATTTTGAACATAATTACTATGCTCCTGTCAGTGGAATCTTAATGAGATTTGATGCCTCAAAAATCCCTTTGAAGTAAGGTTTCTAGATATTCAAAGACTAATGTCTTTTCCTATTTAGATGTAGGAAGTAGGTCCAAGGTTTCTGTGGCTGTGCTCAGAAAGTTTTAGAGGAAACACAAGTGCTTTGGTATATTAGTACCTACGTAGGTATCCGGGATCGGCTCTTTCTTGCATCTTTTAAGGCATTTGCAAACAAACTGCAACCAATATGTTCTAAAATGGAAAAAACTAGTTTGCTAAATAATTGTTAGGCATCTTTTCAGGGGGATTCTGATCAACTTTTTCTTGTCTCAGCACTCTGCTAGGATGTAAGACTTCAGAAATTGCTCTTCTCGAAGCTTTTGCTGTTTATCCAGGAAATCAGTTGCCTAATGTGGACAAATGCTGCATACTATTAACACCTTGTATCTTGTATTTCAGTTCTCTTTAACTATTGTCAAGGCCTTGGAGAGAGAAAAAAAAAACAAACCACAACAAAAAAACAAAAACCAACCTGCGTATATACATAATTATGTACAGTACAGTTACAGAATCGAACAGTTTATACACATGGTTAGGAAACACATTAAATGTCAAAAGATGTTTATGGACACAGAAGTAGCTGTTTGCAACGTATATAAACACAGTATTTCCACAAACAGCTCCATTTTTAATTCAGTTGCTCACAGCCTCTCCTAACACTAATTTCTAAGTTGCTTTAATTGCTTGGTCTCCATGACAGCAAGTGAAACAAAGTAACTTCAGAATACCATGTTTGCTTTGAAGGATGTTTACTCAGAAAGGAGACTTAGTTCAAATCATTCCACAGAATCAAGAAAGTAATTTTGAATGTTGACCTTCTAATATATTAATTATATTAATAATAATTGAGGGGGGGGTATATTTGAGATAGGATGTAAACTTAAGACATCAGACTAGAAATTCTACTCAATTTTTTTCAGCTTGTGGAAAATCTGTGGAACGGGATGGGAGTGCTGGATGAGAGTCCTGCACTATAGCTGAAAAAAACCCCAACAAACAACAAAACACAAAAGCCCAAGAGTGATTATTCTGAACTGATCTTTTTTTTTTTGCTCAGCAGCTGAAACTTGTTTGCCTCATCTTATTTATAAGATGCATTTAGTAGTCATTACAATATCATAAGTTACTGACAGTTTAAGTGTTTTCTAGAAATAAGAAGCCGGCTGTTCATTTTTTCCCAGGCTTTTTACAGATCTTATTGCTATCTAATCTAATGTCCACAGGCCCACTGTAAACACAGACTGATGTAAACACTGAAGCCTCAGTGTCAGATAAACAGAACGCTGAAGATTCTTCTTCTTTTTTTTTTTTTACACAAGTCTTCCCAACTTGGTTTACAGCAAACTTTCCATATGTACCAGTTTTCATGAGACTTTTTAAACTTTGTGTTGTTTTCTCTGATGAAGTCTGCTTTAAGAGAAATGTCTTAACTTTTGTTAGAACTTTTGTATGACTTTTCAAAAAAATTTTGTGCTTCTCTGACCTAGACTTCCATAGAATAGAAGAGTGTTACTGGGAAATTCTGTAGACATGCAGAAGGAATTCTGTCTGAACATTGCTCTTTTGCTTAATTTCACAGAAGATAGGACAGAAGCCTGTTTTTTAATGAGCCAGTTAAGGGCACAAAAAGCATATTTGATAATTAACACTGTAGAGGAAGACATTGAAATGTTTTGTAAGAAAAAAAGATGCTTGGCCAGTTGAACATTATGATACTAGGAAAGACCAAAATATGAAACACAAAAAAAAACCAAACCAAAAAGGAGGAGTTACAACTAACTTTGTGGCCAGGTAGTACTATGGGTGTTCTTAAGGAAAAAAAAAAAAGGGATTTTTAAGCAGAGTAAACAAAATCATCACTTTGTATATGCAGAAGCTAATTGTAGACAAATTGTTACCTGGATTTTAAACTAGCCCAAAAATTTCCATCAACTGTACTCTGAAATTTTCTAATTAGAAAATACCTGGGGTGTTTTTATCGAAGAGGTTACAGGAACTGGTGCATCAGTAGTATTCTCTTTAAACATATCAGTTACAGTTTTGCTTAGGTTTTTGGAATATAAATAGAATAGCAGAACATAAATTTATATAAATATACTATCGGAATATAAAACAGGAACACTGAAGACAGAAATAATACGGTACAGGACAGCAAGCAGGGCAGAGGTGCAAAACTCGGCCCAGAATGCAGAAGGGAGATGTGGCCAGGATGAAGGAAGTGCAATCCAAACATTCCAAAGAAATGAACAACAGCTTCTGCAAACACTCCCCTACACAATCAGTGCTCAGTTTTGGGTGTTCTGATCATCAGGAGGATTTTCAAAGCCGCAAATTCCGTTTTCACCATGTTTTTATTTACGCCATCAGTACCTAATCAATCAATATATTAAGTTTTTCAGTAAAACTGATGTCCACTTGTTGCACAGCATAATAGTGTCCTGCATTATTGCATATGTGTACATCTGAGTGTCAAAAACACAGATATCTCTTACATTTCAGATTAATGCATTTTTTCACATGGAATTTGAGTAGTTGATTTGAGTTTGGCCTAACTGTCAAGGCAAAAGGCAAAGAAGTATCATAAGCTCTCTGGGGCAAAGTTTTCCGATCTTGCTGCAATGAAAGACCTGCATACGAGGAAATACCAATTTAGGTGTCCTTGAGTTTTTATTGTGTTACAAAGCTATATATATATCAAAAAAAAATCATTAGTTTGATGACTGCAAAACTCTGAAATGTTGAAAGAAAGAGCAGCTTCTAGCTCTTGATTCCCTCAAGATAGCTGAGAGACTGTGGGGTCAGCCAAGTAGTGAACTGTTGAGGCAAAGTGTCTGGATGACACAGTGCTGGATGACTGTGGGGTTGCTTTATGGCTCTCCTGGGACAGGAGCTGAGGGACTTGGAGAGCGGGCTCTTCAGCTGTCACAGGTCTGAGTAGCTCATCTTAAACCTCATTGTCGGGTTTTTTTGCCTTTTTCTCCAACTTGGCTCCAGATGTTTGTGGTGCTCTTTGTTGATCAAAGGATGTGTAATTAGAGAACCAGTGAGAAGATCTCACTACAGTGAGAGAATACTATTTCTTTCATGTGCCATTTTTGCACGACTCTTCCAGAGAAACACAGAACAGAGCACACTTCTTGCTTTTTTCTGCTTTCTATCCACTATTCAGTTCATTAAAAAGACCTTGATGTGTCTTTAACACTTGTATAATGAGCATCTTTTGGTCTTATTTATTCTAAAAGAAATTTTCAATTTTTTCTTTCAGGTTGAAAGAATATCAGCCAAATATCAGACCTCAACATCACTTTCAGAAAGAACCAGATATAGTGTTTCTGAGAAGGACTAGTTTTCCCTTTTGAGGAGTTATTAGCTCTTCACGAGTAGAGTAAAACTGGTTTGCTGGTTGTATTCCAACGTAGGCAATGTACTAGATCCAAAGGAAAACTAGTGCACATTGTTAGACTGATAACATTAGGAGTTATTCAAGGTTATCTTCTTTGAAGAAGAAGTATTTTTCACTCTTTGCCCAGCAGAAATTGCAATCCACACTAAATGTGTACTTTTACAACTACCATATTAGAAACATCTCATGTATATTTAAGTAATTCGACTGACATCTTTGAAGCTTTCCAGAGATACTGATAAGGTGAATTTTCCTAACTGCCATTTATTTGAAAACAGTGTTTTGATAAGGTTTTAAAGGAAATCTCTAATTTTGAAAAGATTTTAAAATAAGAAATAAATAGAAAAGACTTCACTCTCTTTCCCCCCCTTCTCCCACACTTGCATACAGGAAATACTTGTTTTGAAGATATGTTGTTTTTTCACCTACATGACATTTTATTCACAGTTTAACAGAAAATGCATCCAAACTCCATTGTCAAGATTTGGAATGCTGCCTCTTCATGTTCGTTAGAAATCTGCTTTAAGCTAAAACTCAAAAATCCTCTGATCACTAATATGACAGTGCTGTAAGTTCGCACTGAATGTGCACGTACCTTGTACTACAAGGCAGAGCTGAGTAAGTTTGTTCATACTTTATCGTGAGCCTATGGCGAGTTTGTTGAATAATGCCTGTATGCTCTAACTTCATTTGCAGAGCCATGTTCAGGTCGTACGCCACTTTATATAGCTCGCCAGCTAATTAGATGGCAAGTTCTCTGGGGTCTGGGTAGTATTTGTATCAGAATGTTGACTGTATTGGGAAGCAGGTACATTCAGGTGTTACGATGACATAATTTGTGAGATTTTTATTTCAAATGTGAGGTACTGACATTTAAAAAATTTTTATGCTAACATCACCGGGCATCAGTTTTTAGACTAAACAGTGTAGCTGTTAGAAATTCTTACCAAATGTCTCGTGCAACTTCCATTTTCTTGGCATTTCTGGAGGACGTGTGCTCTGGGGAGTTGGTTCTGTCAAAGCGCGCAGCCCCTGCAGCATCGGGAGCCTGCTGTGGCAGAAGCAGCAATCAGCTGTGGAGGCAGCTCTAGCTTTGAGGATAGTCAGGATCTATCCCCGCAGAAGCTCATAAACCTTTCTGTGATCTTACTTTGACACGATTTTAACAGCGACATGCGGTAGCGGCGTGACACACACACACGTTTTGCCATTTTACAGCAGAAGGTGACTACAAAATAGTAAAAATTTCTCTCAGCAGTGCTCTATCATGTGACAACACGTTGCAACGTGTGACAGATGGGGTTTTTTTGTTGTTTGCTTTTTTTCTTGTTTTGTGTCATACTTTAGGGGGCTGGTTAGCACTATCGGTTAGAGCGTGGTGCTGATAACGGCAAGATCGCGTGTTCGATCCCCATTCAGTCCCCATGTGTTGTCTGATCTTGTTGAGAGGCGTCCCTGCCCACGGCAGGGAGGTTGGACTAGATGATCTCTAAGGTCCCTTCCAGCCTAGGCCATTCTATAATTCTATGATTCTATGATTCTATGATTCTATTCTCCAAATCTGAATGCACACATCTGCAGAAGGCTACTATAAAGCTTTGTCCTGAGACTGGCCCGGGCTAAAAAGCAGACACCGATAGAAAGCACCAGGCAAGATCCTTCTTTTCTGTTGTTTCCCTAAGACGGTGACCTTGAATCATGAGAATGGAAGGAACTCTGCTTGCTGGGAGAAACAGGCAGATGTGGGGCAAAAAAAAATCCATTGCCAGTGAATTTTTTTGGATCAGTCAGTAAAATCTGTAAGTTTGCTAATAGCTTTTGCACTGCAATGCCTTATTTAGCTCGGAACTTAAACATCAACAGCAGTACAGCTCTCTGTATGTTGTACTCACGCATAATTTTAGAGATGTAACCCATTACAAGAATGTTAATTGAATGCATCAGAAATGTGTTCTATCCTGTGCCTGTATTTAAGAAATCTTTTTTTTTTTAATCTCTGCAGAAGTGCAGTCAAAAGTGTAAAATGTATGAACCTGGTGATCTGAGATATCTGGATATTGGTAGAGGACTAAGAAATCAGCAGCATAAAGCTGCATTTACTGTTTCACTTGTTGACGACACAACTCTTGTTTCAAAGGTACCAAGAGATTCACGGGAATGTCAGTTAAATTTCTGAGGAATAATGGTGAGTTCATTTGGCTGATGAGGACTAAATTTGAGATACAACCTCCATAAACTGTAACTCATGAAATATGGCACTGGATCAGGACTTCGATCATACCTTTATTTTGTATTTTTAGAAAATAAATCTCTGCTTTATGTTGTAGTTTCCCATTTGCTTAATGCAAAGATGACACTTTGGTAAGTTTTCTGAGACCTAGAGATGGTATGTGTAAAGCAGTTAGCCATTTTGAAATTTCATTACTTTTCCAAAGGAAATTCATTCTTCCGTTTTTCTGACTACTTAAAACAGTCATGAGTCTTGGGAGCTAGAAAAATAACAGTGTGGGGCGATTTCATTCACAATGGCAAAACATAAAGAGGCACAGTAAGGCAGCTTATGGGAAA
>NW_009730354.1:14639-18383 GCF_000703405.1 Apaloderma vittatum
TACAATAACAACACTGACCTCCTGACCTTTATAAATTAGGAAGTGCCATTTCTAAATCAAGAACAGCACCAGAAGCTCTGGGAATGGAAACGGGCTTAATTCTCTTGTTGTGCAAGGAACCCAAGATTTCCATAACAGCAGGTCAGACTTTCAGTCCTGTGTTGTACGCGTCCACTCGTTTCACAAGCTCCCAACAACTCCATGGTTTGCTGGCCTTGGGAACCAAGAGAAGGGAAGGAGATGTAGGGTGGGTGGCTGGGAAATGGCACTCTTTCCTTTCCATGCCAGCGAGATGGAGAGTTGCTCAGGAGAAAGGCGATTTGAATCATCCTTTGTTCCCATGGGGAGACCTCTCTGCAGTCGAGACCCTCCTTCTCTCCTGCAATATCCACCAAGCTGGCTGAGCATGGCTACCGCAGCGAGCAACGTGCTGCTGCCCTCAGGAAAGAAGGCCCAGACATGATGTCTAATCTTAAAATAAATCCCATATAGTGGCATTCACTGAGAGGTTCTTTCCAGTGCTGATGTTCCTGATTTTCTGCATAGAGATTTCTTCAGCAGTGTGACTCCTGGAGCTTAACTGATCTCTAGCAAGGGTTTGGAGGAATATCCCTTTCAGCTGAGTCTGGGAAGCTATGGGTACATGTATTTTTTTTTTAAAGGTGTGCTCTAAATTCTTTGCTCTCAAAATTATGCTCTCAAAATTATGCTCTCTCGCTCTTCACTGCGGTACTTTTCTGTAATCGCAATACTAACCTTGTCTTGCTTTTCAGTGTATACTAGGCTTCTCAGCATTCTGCCATTTGAAAATTGCCATTTGTTTAATACCTTCAAATACAGATTTAATTAATTGGAGTAGGCACTTTTCTGAACTTACCATGCGTGTAGAAAATGATCTGGCGAGAAGAATACGATCTCGTACTAAGGAGTAAGAAGATTTCACACCTCAAAGCTGTTTATTAAAAAATAAGTTGTTATATTGTGCCAACAAAACAAACCACTGTTTTTTTCCACTACATTTATTTTCACTTTTCTATGCAACACAGCTGTTAGGAAAGCAGGTAGAAACTGTCTCTTTTATTTGAGAAACAAAGAGTGAATGGATCTCAAATGAGGTATAACAATTTTTTGATTCACAGAATAGTTTAAATCTAATTCATTAGCAAAAGTGTTTCAAGTAAAAATATAAAAATTATCATATTATTATCGCTCTTCATGCCAGAAAGTTTACAGGGATGAAAAAGAAACAATGTGTGGTATTTTCATTCTGTTTCCAAGATGATTTTTCTGAACTATTTAACTTGGTCACCAGAGTCAACCGCAACTTTGTTGTTAGTACTTTCGGGTGGCTTTGTGGTATCTTTTTACTCAGAGTATCTAACAAAACTTTCTCAGACTTGCCTATCATAGCTCAAACAGTCCTTACTGACATACAGTCAGTACATTTGACCTAGGGTTTTATGGTCCGGGATATTAAAACAAAACATGCAAGCCCACATAGAGCTTAGCCATAAAATGAGTTCCGATCAGCAATATAACTACTGATAGCTACATGCCTATTTATAATTATTTAATATCTTCTTTATCTGCTGTTATATCTGATGTTACAGACTTTGAGGCTCTGAAACACCAGATGGCAATTTAATGTCCTTGGGACAGGATTCATCTTGAAAAGAAATGTATTTTTAAAGCTACCTTTCAAAAGCAGAACAGATCAACCCATATATCTAAACTAAGGTCCTGAGTTGTTCTTCTGTGCATGACGTTGGACAGATTAACTCATAAGTGCTGCCACTTTCCCTGAGCAGGCGTAAAATGGACTCTACAATAACATGTTGGAATTAACGGCAGTGAAAAGAATGTGACAAGACATCACAGATTAGAAGGAATCCCATAAAATAGATGTTGAGGCAATCCTTGCAGTCAGCCTCCCAGGCTACCCACCCACTCACCGGCCGGAGCAGCAGCAGCAGGGCTGGCCCCAGCGTGGTACACTTCTCCTTCCAGAGAGGCAGCTGGATGCTGTTCCTCCGTTCTAGGAAATCCATGAGCTCTTTGGGACGCGTAGAGGAATCAGAGTCCAGAAGAGAACGTCATACCTGCTTCTTACTGTAGGCCAGTGAAAACTGGTCTGACACTACTCCTCAAGTCTGCTGTTTCTTTTTTTTTTCTTTTTTTTTCTATTCTGGACTGTGATTTCATTTTTAGTGGAAGAGTCTCGTACTGCCACGTTCTCTGACCTACTTCCAGTTCTCCAGTGTCCTTTGTTTAGAACAGTGTTTTTATCCAAGGATTCAGTTGGTTTGCCTTCATATCTTCTTCTGCTTCCAGACATATTAATACTGAACTGATCAAGAGTTAAAACATTTAGTCCTGTGTTCTTCTGTTTTCTGTTTTTTCTAAAGGATGAGTCACATGAGTAAGGACGGCCTTTTGTTATTCTTCAGTAAACTCAAACAAGAATATTTATTCCCTCCTTAGAAAAACAATGGATCAGCAACAAGAAAAATGTGAAACAATTTTTTAAAAAAAATCTTGGCTGTGTCTTATGGTTATTGTTCTTTATTTAAAAGAGACAAAAAAAAATAAGAAAAGTGTTCATAAAATGTGCTGGATCGTTAGTGCTGAAGCTCCAGCCTAAAACCTGGAACCTTTCTATGCTGAGGTCCCGCATGAACTAGTAGCTAAAGTGCAGTACGCTCGAGCCATTCTGGGAATGACATGTACTGTCTGGAGCAACAGTGATTTGAGCAGAAGCAACAGAGACAGGAACTGGTCCCAGCAGAGAGACTGTTTGCATCATGCACCCCCATTGTGTACACAAACCTTGTGGTGGAAAGGATAACTTGCTTTTTACAGTAATACATTCTCAAACTGCTCTTCTGATGGATTTCACAGTATTTAGTTACTTAGAGATATAGCAAAATGCATTTTTTTTTGTTGTAACTGTGTAAAACTAAGCGTAGACACAAATTCACGTCAACTTTATTCTTAAATTTGTATTTCCTGCCATTTCATGTTACTTTGATGTCCAACAGCCTCAAGTTTTAGAACACAAATGCCTTTGCGAGACATTCTCTTTCCACAAAGTCTTGTAGTCGTTTCATTAAGTACTGCCTTAAGTGGATAGGGCTGTAGTATTTCTTAAAAAATGAAGGGCTGGGGTTTTTTTCATTCGTACAGTGGAAATCCAAGTTAGAGTTAAGAAGAAAGCATTCCTTGCAAAATAATTTTTATGCTTCCGTAAAAGGGAGGAGCATCCTCACAAAGGTGTTGGGCCAATGTTCTAAATTAACAGATTCCACTGTTGGCAACAAGAGTAGGTGCGTGTTTGGTACAGAAAAACCACGCCCTGGCCGTAGAGTCTGAATTCCCCAGTATTCAGTACACTCAAAGGTCATTAGACTGGTTTGGCTCACAACCCTCCTGCTGTGAAAAGAAACTGCTGTGGGTGCTGCTTCACCCGTATGCAGTCATAATGTTGGCTCTGCCTTAAGAGCCTTCACAGATGTGCTGTAACAAAGTTAGTTTCCCAACATGACTCAGATGAAGGATTTTATTTAATCTGCACAGGATTTTTGAAAAAAAAAAAAAAGAAGAGAATTTTCCTTTGTGAAAACCATTGAGGCTGAAAACAGAGCACATGTGAACAAAAGGCTGCATCTCAAAAGCTGATTTCCTAGGACATAATTTCAGTGAAAATAGTAAGATTGGAAAAGAATCATAGAATCATAGAATCATAGA
>NW_009730355.1:0-34813 GCF_000703405.1 Apaloderma vittatum
TTCTTCGGGTGGCTCACACACACGCTGCTCAACTTGTGTCACATGAAAAACCACCTGCTGGTCTTGCAGCTTTTTCAAGCGGTATGTTCACAAGCTCTTCAGTACTCGCTAGCGGTGCTTCAACGGATTTTGGGCATTTCTAAAGGCTTTTAAGGACACATCAATATTAGTGCTCTCTGCAAGAATTCCAATTCAACGAGACACTTCCTCTGGATTTACCTGTTCGGCTTAAAAGCGTCAAGAATGTGCTCGGGGAACGCAATTCTCTAGGCACGTACGATTTGCAAAAGACAACACTTAAAAGGAAAAAAAACCACTTTTTTTTTTTAAGAATAAAATCAACAATTTCTCTACAGTAGTTTAATTAGCTTCAATTTCTGTTCTATCCATATGACATAGCATGTAGAGATATCTAATGCCATCTCCATTTTACCTTGGCAAAAAGAAAAGTTGACTGCCCGTAGTGTAAAGATTTAGTACATAAAATACTATCAAGAAATCAACTTTTAATAAATATATTTAGTTCCCAATCCTATATACAAGTATTGTACAGCAACACTCAGGAGAGAGCGCGACAGGGCTCACGGTGAACAAGATGGTCATTGACAGAAACACTCACACATTGTTGCAGTCAGACGCGATGTGGTTGTGGAGATTTGGAGGTGAACCGTGCTGAAAAAGATAGACCCTGCTCACCTTTATCACCTTTAAACCAATGCTTCTGGGAGGGAAAAATCAACCAAACACTTCGAGTCTCAGCACCCATCTCAGCGGCGTGGAAAATCAGTGTTCAGCCTGCGACTGGAATTACACGGGAGGTTCGTGGGAGTGGGGGGCTCTAAGGAGACTCAAGCCTTGAGATTTATGCTTCCCCCCTCACCCCCATTTCAAAAGAAACTATCATGTTGTTGATACTCCAAAATAAAAAGCTCTTCCCTAGCACCAGTAGATGTAATTCAGATGGCAATGGGACTCCTCCTTTATTGATAATGCTGCTCTAAAACTCTGGGGATATCAATAAGGCAGAACTCCATGGCAGGCACCCAGCAACTGTCCAGAATGCAACGGAGAGAAATAGTTGCCTGACAGCACAGCTCTCCCAGAAATAATACTGATTTTCTGCAATATACAGTATTTACACACCAGCTGCAAATGTTTGCTCATACCATACCTGTTTATATAGATAAATTAGCAAAAGGAGTCTTATGGATTTGGTTGATTCATTGCAAAAGGATTTTGTCAGGTTGGTACCTCTCACAGGGGGACATCTTCTACGTCTGAGTGTTTAAAACCAAAATTAAGGAGGTGAGCACTGAGGTCAGGGCCACTGCTCTGTAGCAGAGCTCAGCTGATACCCTCAGCAGCTTCTACTCACGGACAGGAATACTCTTTGGTGCTTTCCTCAGGCGTGTTCGAGCCAGCTGAGCAACGCAGCGCAGGAGGAGGATGGGAGCAACGAGAAAGGGAACCAGCAAAGTGTCTTTCCGTGTCTGTCCTCCACATGGCATCCGTGTTCACCTCTGCATGGGGAAGGACCTCGGGGGCCACCTCTTCTCAGCGTGCTTCTCGCTCTTCTGTGAGGTCCTCGCTGGAACAGGAGCGCCCATGGTGGCGTTCGCAGCTGGCACCGCGGGCACAGCGGCTGATGGGGCCGGGGCCTGGCGAGGAGCAAGGCTGCTGCTGGTGGCAGGCGATGGATGCAGCGAAGCCAACAGCCGAGAAGTCTTCCTGGCGTGAAGAGCTCTCCATGGCGGCAACCCAGCTCGGTGTCGGGCGCGGAGATGCACGTACTCGTGTCCTTTTCTGCAAGAGTGAGCCTGCCTGGGGCACTGCAGCCATGGGCAGCGCCGGAGCCCTGGGCAGGTTGCCCTGGTCAAATGTCACTGCCTCCTCGGGGTCAGCATCTTCAGTGAGGAACGGCTGCGGGATGGTGCTGCTGCACTTGCTTCTTGCTGCACAGCTTCTTGTAGCCAGGGATGGCTACAGGTGAGCACTTCCATCTGACAGAAGATGGACCTATCTCCCAGGCAGGGCTCATCTGCAAAGCAAAAGTCAATGTTGACTGGAAACCTAGGGAAGAGCACCCAAAACCCCACATGATGCTTTTAGAAGAGCACCGGTAAACTTCAGCCTGTCTTCAGGAACGATGTGCTGCTCTGAACACACAACCTGAGGTGCTTCATCCCCTGACAGAACTCACCATTCTCGCAGAAATAACCCCGGCTGGAACCAAAGCCATCAGCGTCACTCAGAGAACACCGACTGCTGCACTCACCAGCAGCGAGGAGCTGGGCAAGGGCGACTCCTGTTTGCGGGGTTCCCCACGCAACAACTCCCGGTGCTCACCTCCCACAGCTCCCACACACCGAGTTCTACCCACCCCAAATCACCTCCACTTCTAGTCCCAGGATATGACCCGTCACCAGCATTAGAAACAACAACATCTTCCCTCACAGAAATTACACCCCATGCAGTATCTCTCCAAGATGCCTTTTACACAATGCCTTAAAATAAAATGTCCTAATTGGGCTCAGCTCCACCAAAGCACGTGGTGGAAGAACTGATGGCTCTTCTTCCTTAAGCAGGCAAATATTTTTTTTTCATTAAATCCAAGAGAAATGCCAACATGCCACGGAGCACAGCAGAAATCGCATCGACTCCAGCAAATGCTCACGACAACTCCAGTAAGATTAAATTCTCAGCTCAGCTCCTGCTCTAGGTTTGCCACGGCACGGACAGAGAAACCAGGGGCTGAGAGTTCACTTTTTTAAACAGAATTGTCTCCTGCTTCAGGCTCTTTCACTGGCAGAAGACAAGTCAGAGAAAAAGCAGATGCCTTTACCAGACTTATGCGAACCAGTAGGATTCGCTCTGTGGCAGAATATGCTGCACCCTTTAAGAACTCTGATTCCATTTCTTCTACCAGCTAGTGATCAGTGTTAGTGTTACCATGAGGGATTTAAAAAATATAAAGAAACCCCAGTCTTACAGAGTCACCCAAAAGAAGAAAAGCTTAGCTGTCCTAAAAAGCTTAAAAATCTGATCAAAAAATTCCACGAGAACAATGGAATGAGATTCCCAGGAACCTTAGTAATGCTCCACGACTCAATTTTTATAGCGTTCTTTTTTTTCCTTTCCTCAGCTGGCTGCCTTGTAAAACTGAGCTTGGGCTTTAGAGGTTCAGTGGGGTTTTACTCAGGATTGACCTTCCCCTCTAGAACAACTGTTTGCAAATGCAGCTGAGGCACTCCTCTACCTCAGACAAGTTAAAGTATTTTCTTACCGTTACAGGGAGTGAGTTGGATCCTATCTCCGCTCCTTTTAGGATTGTCTCGAGTATTACAATTTCCTGTGTTTCCTCTGGGAAGGTCAACCATCCTCCAAGGTCACTTATTCTTTTCAATTATATCATCAAGGGGATTCCCTGTGTCTTTCATCTACAGAGTCATAATCACATTTGTATATGCTAGTGGAGCAATCTTAATCTATTTCTCATAGTAACGAACAACGCATTCTGCATCATGGTATTAGCATTCCGCAGAAAAAAAAAAAAGAAGAAAAAAATCCTCCAAGCATCACCCAACCCAGCTCCCCTGTGTCACGTGTTTGGGCTGGGCCGGCCACCAGATGCTGACAGATGCTCTCTGATCCCCGCTCTTTCCCCTACCCAAATGAGAAGGGAATGAGGCAGAGAGACTCGGGATTGGAAAAGGAAACTAAAGAGCTTAAAAAAAAAAAAAATATTCATGCTATGTGTACATATGAATATAATTGTATATGTGTACTTACACACACACACACACACACATATATATATATATACTCAAAACCCCAGTATTAACCCGACTTGCCCACCAGCAGCAATCCCCACTGGTGCTGCAGAGCAGGCAGCATCGGGGAAGCCCCAGGCTCAGCAGCAGAAGGGAACTGGGCAGAGGAGCTGGATTCTGGGAACACAGAATTGGGATCCAAGGCAGAAGGAGGGATTGAGTCCTCCTCAGACTCCAGTCACTGAACAAGAGACCTTAACCCCTGTGATCCCCCAAACTTTATACTGAACATGGCATATATGGAATGGAATACTCTTTCGCTCACCTGTCCTGTCCGCTCCTTCCCAGAGCTGCAACCTTGTACTTCTGTGTGACCCTTTTTCCTTCCCAGTACCCCCAGCGTGGCACACAACGTCCAGCTGTGATGTCAGCCACTACTGGAACAAGTGTCAGCCAGAACCCTTCGGCATCCCCACCCCTGGCAGTAACTGTCAGCATCAGGCGTTATCCCTTATCTGAAGCAAAATAACAAATAAACCAACACTTACCAGAGAAAGCCTGGCAGGAACGCTTCCACACCTGAGAGAAACCATCACAAGTCTCAGAGCAGTTGGCTGGGGCTCCTGACAAGACGGTTTTGGCCTTTCATGCATTTTTTTCATTTCATCTATTTCATTTTCAGAAGAGAGAAAGCTTCACAGACATTTGCCCGCAGCGGTCCGGGCGAGCTGCCTGGGTGCTGGGGGAGTTTTACTTGGAACAACTTGGTTTTTAGCGCCCTTCGCTGAGGGCTCGATCCCCATGCTCAGTGCATCAGGAAACTTTGGAAACATCCAAAGTGATTCCAGCCCACTGCAGAGAGAAGAAAAGTGCAATCTGAAAAAGTCCTCCTATCGTGCAAAATCCTGAACAGAGCCAGGTCAGTGGGCTTCTGCTACAGGTCCTCGGGGGCTCCAGGGCTCCATCATCAGCCTGAGGAGGGGAAAAAAAGCAATGTATGCTCTCAGAAAGCAGCAAACCTTTGGGGAGGGGTAGGCATGACACCCAGCCATCAGTCATTTCGGGTGGAAGTCACCCTGACCCGACACGGTCACAGCAGAGCAGGGCACTGCATCGGGCCACCATCACCTGCCAGAGCAGTTGTCCCCACCACCAGAGTTTGGTTTTGGTGTGCCGGCACCCCAAAAGCGCAGGTTCCAACTGCACATGGCTTTGCGCTCCCAAAACGTTTTCCCCAGCACATCTCGTCGCTCACGTCATGCTACTCAGCCATCACGGGCAGGACGACCCTGCTTGAAGTCCCGCATCCTCGTTTGGCCCAGTTAATGATTAAAACCGGTCTGATTTTGGAGGCGCTGGCACCCAGGCTATGGCAGGCAGGCCAAGGATGGTCGCCCTCTGCCCCGCCACCGGGATTAATCATTTCCCCAGCAATCAGCACGACCCCCATATAAACACCGGGACGGCTTCCCCAGTGTTGCTTTTCGGCAGGAGGAGAGAAACCAGCTCCGACATGAGGGCGGCTCTCGCCCTGCTGCTTCTTGTAGCTGCTGTGCACGCTGAGCACCGAGGTAAGGGCTTTTATCCCACGCCTGGAGCTTTGCTCTCCCCCTCTCTGGGACGAGGGGTATGAGGCTGGGGTCTGTGACCTCCCTCCCCTCTCGCCAGCCCGCAGCCAAATTGCTGGGCAGGAATTGGAGAGGCAAGGGAAAATGGGGGACGATTTTTCAGTAGCTGGGATGTATCTTTTGGGGTGATGCTGGAGGAACTGGGAGAGCAAGAGGCTGGGCTAGGGTTGGAGGAAGGAGGAGAGGATGTCGTCGTGGTGCCCAGCTTCTCCCCTTTGCAAGGGTAAACGAGATTTTTCCGACCCCCTTCACAAGTACCATTCCACTGTAAAACCTACCCAAAGATGGAAACGCTGCTCCGTGCCACCCTTTGTCATCTTCACAGCTCTGCAGGGAATCACCCATCTGCCAAAAAAACCCCCCTAAACCTCAAAACTCCCTTCTCCGCTCTGCTTTATGGACATAGGAAGAACTGCAACAAGCTGGCACTCTGAGCAGGATCGACAGCTGATATTCCTTTGAGGAAAGAAAATTGTCTGTCATCATGGTTTCTCTTTTTTTCCCTGTCATTACCAGCCCTGTAAAAGACCTCCCTGCCTTTCTTTCCCACCGAAGCAATGTGACCTTCACTGTAAGCCCTCGGGTTCAGGGAGCTGATCCCGCTCCAGTCAATACTGCTATCAGTATTTACCCTGCCAGGGACAAAGTCTAACCAATGCAGTTTCTAGCAACAATCAATAGCATTTTTCCAGGGATGAGGAAGTTTTAGGGGATGTCCTCACTGCTGGGTGCTCCTCACCTTCACGGTCCTTGTCTCCAGAGCTCCCAGCCCTTACCATCTCCAAACCTGGCCAGAAAACTCAGCCTGAACAAATGCCCTGGCCACCACCCAGGCTGCACCCGAGCCAGATGAAGCACAAAGCCTGCTCACAAATCCTCCTTTTTTCCTTGCTTACAGGTAAAGCTTATGTCCGGGACAAAGTTTGCCGGGAGTTCCAGATGCTGGGGAAGGAGGACTTCCGAACCCTGTAGGTTCCTCCTGCCGAATCTGCCCTCCCAGGACATTCGGCACCTAACCCGAGAACAACAACAAAAATAAATGTAACCTCAGAAAGGGGAAGATTAATTCACCCTGCAAACGAGGACTCCAATTGCTCTTAACAGGAAAAAAGTTTGCTTCACTGTTCAACTCCTCAAAACCAATTAGGTGCCTAAATAATTAGGAATTCTAGAAGAGCTGGTGCATTACCCCTGGAAAGGGCACCCCCCATCCTGAGACTCATTCTGGGTCTTTCCCAACTGTTTCCCAGGGTATATGCTGCTATTTTTCGCAGCACTGCAGCTGCTCCTCTCTGAATGACGGTGTTAAACCCTGTTTTGGCAGGATGACTATAGAATTGTTTGGGTTGACAAAGACTTTTAGGATCATCAAGTCCAACCATTACCTTAGCAGCACCGGGTATCACTAAAAAAAAGATGCCACAATGTGATTTTAGGCTTGGTGGGTTTTTTGTAAGAGAGAGAAACACGCCACCAACTTACCCTCTCCTTGCTTCGTCGCTCCCAGGACCATCATTGCCAAGAGCAGGAAATTCTCCAACGCCACCTTCGAGGAGATTGACCACCTTGTCCGCGAAATCGTCTCCCTGGCTGAGACCTGCTGTGCCGACGGCGCCGACCCCTCCTGCTACGATGCCGGGGTGAGGCTGGTCGAAACCCGGAGGGTGACAGACCCCAAAACCCAAACGGGGGACACAATGGGATGGGCCTCTGGCACGTAACCTCTTCTCCCTCCTGCAGTCCTCGGCTCTGTCGGCCAAATCCTGCAGTGAGAGCTCTCCCTTCCCGGCTCACCCTGGCACGGCCGACTGCTGTGCCCACGAAGGGCTGGAGCAGAAGCTGTGTCTCGCCGCCCTGCGGCACCCGCCCCAGCAGCTGCCCCGCTATGTCCAGCCCTCCAACGAAGAACTCTGCCAGGCCTTCAAAAAGGACCCCAAGGACTTCGCAGACAGGTAAGCCGGGCTGGGGGTGAGGCTCTGTCTCGCCGATAATGCCCCGTTGAGTCCAGGTGTAGGGTGGTGATGGATGACGCCTGGGTACCAAGAAAACATCTCCAAGTCTCGCCTTCTTGGGTCTCTGCTGTTGCTCTTGGTGGCCATGGGGCTGCCAGGGCATCAGAGTTGGTGGCTGGGGTGTTCTGCATTTGCACAGAACCCAGGAACGGAATTTTAGCAAAGGGATAAGGGGTGCTATCGCCTCTGAGAGTGGCCTCCGGCCTGCCCTGCAATAAGCTGGCAGCACAGGGCGGTACCTGGACAGAATTTCCATCCTCAGACAGCCCTAACACTCCCCAAATCCCTGCACCCAAGCACCCCACCCCAGGGTGCCAGGTCTCCTCCGCCTCTCTCTGCTGCAGGTTTCTGCATGAGTACGCCAGCAGCTATGGCCAGGCACCCCTGCCTGTGCTCCTGGGCTCTACTAGGGCCTTCCTCTCCATGGTCTCCACTTGCTGCATCTCCCCCAAGCCCACTGCCTGCTTCCTGAAGGAGGTGAGGCCCTCGGACCACCCACTTGATCCTCACCCTCGCTTGCCGGAGAGCTGGGCGAGCACCGCGCCGATGGCCCAAAGAGAGGTGGCTGGGAAATGCTCGCGTTTCCCTCAGAGGCCACTTCCATCTTCTTTCTGTGGCAGAAACTTGAAAGGAAAACCCTCTCGCTCCTCACCTTGACGTCAAACCGGGTTTGCTCCCGCTTCACGGCGTATGGGAAGGACAAAGTCATCTTCAGGTAAAAGGGGAGAAATAGCCTTTTCTCTCCTTGAACACGGGTCTGGCTGGGAGCACGTTCCCATCTCAACCTGTTAACAGAGCCAACTTAAAATTAGGATGTAAAACCAAGCACCATGCAGCATCCTGTGGAAACACCTTGCTTGCGGTGGAGGCACGGGGCAAGCCTCAAGGCTCCCCATCACCTCTCTCCCGTGCCTCCACCTGGTGAAACCCCTGCTTGGGGCTCTTCAGAGGGGAAGGGGGAGCCGAGCTCCTCAAGCCCCTCGTACACCTTGTGCCTGCCCAGCTACCTCACCTCCCTGGCTCAGAAGATTCCCGGAGCCTCCTTCGAGGACCTTTTGCCCCTGGCAGAAGACGCTGCCGAGGTGTTTTCCCAGTGCTGCGACTCGGTGGCCGAGGACTGCATGCAGAGAAAGGTGGTGGGAGGCAGGAGCCCAACCCCAAAACCACCTCCTGAACCCCAGCAGGGGCTTAAGGAGTGATCCCCCGGCATGGTGAGGGGGGTCCACAGCCTCCCAAGCCAGAACCCGAGCCCCACTCCCCTCCTTGCAGCTATCTGAGCACACGGCCAAAGCCTGCGGCGTGCTGTCGGCCCGTGACGAGAGGTTCGCCGAGTGCTGCAAGGGGAAAAACCTCGTGCAAAATCATTTCTGCATCTCGGCCCTGCCTCCCGCGCCCGCGCCCGAACTGCCAGAGGCGCAGAAGCCGACGGACAAGCAGCTCTGCGGCGAGGAGGGGGCTCGCAATGCCAAGAGGTGAGCTGCAGCCCCTTCCTCCTCACCTCATCTTCCTCACATTGTTTGATTATTACTAGGATAACCCGGGGAGCATCCTCTCTGCCTTCAGGGGTATCGCCCCTGCGCCAGAGAAGCAAAAAGCAGCGTCTGTTCCATGCTGAGCAGCACCAGTTAAAAACCTCTCATTTTTCCCCTCTCCAGGTATCTGTTTGAGCTGGCACGGAGGCACACCAGCGTCCCTGATGCCTTCCTCAGCAAGCTCTACGATGCTTCCCAAAAAGTCAGGGAGGAGTGTTGCTCCGCCAAGGACACCTCAGCCTGCCTGGGCAGCAAGGTGAGTGGTGAGGACGGCTCCGTTGGCTCGCCCTGCTCGGCATCCCCCCGGTCTGTGTCCTCCAAAACCTCTGCAGAGGCTTTGTTTTGGGTGGGAGAGGTTACAGCCACCCTCTGTTGCCCAGCGCCAGCAGATGGGAAAAAAGCTGCCCCCCATCCTGGAAAAAGCCAACCAGTTCTGCAGGCAGTACACCGAGTTAAACTTCCTTGACTTCAAGAAGAGGTAAGCCTTTGTCTCTCGCCAAAAAAAACCCCTGAACCAGCAAGTGCAATCGAAATTTAGTTGCAATTCTGAGGATGCACAAATGGACCTGGTGCTTTTGAGCCTAAACAGCAGCAAAATACGGTGGAAGCCCTGCTCCTGCTGCCACCCGCACGTGCGTTGCCTCCTACTCCAATAAAAAGCAAGACGTTGGTATTTAATGCCCCTAAAACCTGCTGGTCTCCCCACCACAGGCTGCGGGAGAGCTTGATGGCGACGATGCCGGAGGGCAGCCCCAAAAGGCCCCGGCCCCGAGCGGCTGGGGAGGCTGGTGGAGCAGCGAGCCGACTTCGCATCTACCTGCTGCCCCCCCAACTCGCCCCCCCTCTATTGCGCCTCCAAGGTAAAGTCATGGGCCCCCCTTCTACTGCCTTATGCCGGGGGTCAGCCCCTGCTCCCAGGGCTGCCCCTCGGCTCTTTTCCCTCTTGTACAGGTGAGCTCGGAGCTGGGAGAGGCTTGAGATGGGGGTGCCCAGAGGCCGTCCGGCATGCCGGCACCAGGGACTCGCAAGAACTGTCATTTCTCGCAATAAAGACTTCAATAAACACCCTCATTGCTGCTTCCTGCACCCCTGGCGGGCTGGGGAGGGCTGGGAAGGGGCACAGCCCCCACTCTGTGGTGCTCCCAACTCTAATCCTGGTTCCTAGAAAGCTCCCCTCGCCTGAATTTTTGGAGTGTTGCCACTCCATGGTGGGAGACGGGAAGGTAGCAAACCCAGCAGGGAAAATCTGCCGCACCCAGAGCCCAAATCTGACAGGTTTTTTTCCCAAAAGAACGAGTCTAAATATCCCAAGGAAGGCAGATAATGGTACCTCAGTGCCCTGTAAAGATAAACGGGCAAATTAAAACAGCTTGTGCCGTCGGAGCCAAAATGATGGTCAAAGGAAAGCTATAAATTAAATAAAGGGATATAAAAGGAGCAAGAGCCTTAACGATGGGGCAGAGGGATCCCACCTGAAGAGGGAAAAATCCACCAGGGGCACAGGATTAATGGATTAGTTGTTGCTCAGACCATTCCCTAGCAGAGACATCTCCTGCGCCCCTACGGTTGCTGGCAAAGGCACCTCTGGGCCCATGCTCTGGCGTCACCGAGACTCCCAAACCCTTCTATAAGGCGAGGCTGCACAGGTTGGTGAGACTTTATCGTTTAGGGGGACAGATCTAGAACGAACCACTTGTTTTTCTTGGTGCAATTGTTACTGGGTAAGAGAAATGCCCTTTTTCTGTACCAGCATCTGGATGCAGAACACTCTCTCAAAGCAGGGAAGAACCTGGCAGCTATCCCTGACCTGGGACTGGACCCCACTATGAATTACAGCAGCAAAACCACAGACACCGAGACATCAGCTCCAGCCACCACCGTACTTTGGGCGTTTATTTTCCAAAATAACTCACGGTTGGTTCTTGTCATTCTCTTCTGCTGGGGTGAGAGACCCTCATCTCATTCATATACTTGGCACTGCCAGCCATTTCTCTCAATGCCCCAATGTGGACCTCAGTCAGTGCGTTTGCATTTTAGCCTCTCGCGCCCAAGGTGGCAGCTCAGAGCACCAGGCACGGGCACCACCGCTCCCACAAAACATTTGCATCCGTCCAATTCACTATGCGCAGGACAAGGGCTACTAATCACAGCAATATGCTTGGGTTTCCACGAATATCTGGAGAAACACAACCAAGCTCAGCCAAGAACATCCGCTCTGCGGTGCGCCTGTTTCTAGGAAATGTGCTGACAGATATAAAAAAAATAATTAAAAATAAGAAAACAAACCAGCAGTGCCATTATCACTGCAGCTCTCCAGGCTAGAAGCTCTCAAAGATACCCCAAGGGTATTTACTAACACCAAAAGTCTGGGCACGCTGAGCAAGCTGAGATCCCTCTGGAGAAGCCTGCACCACGCACCCCTTCACACCCACAGCATAAAACCTGTCAGAACCCACCCACGATGTGGTTTGACCCTAAAAACAGGCAAGGAAATGCTGCCGACCTCGGCAGAAGGCTTTAGGCAGTGACCTGCCTGCTCTGCCATCCAGGTTTATCCACCGAGCGTGTTTATTAACGCTATTTGGGCTCCTGGTGGCTCCAGCTCTGCATCCAGGACATCTCCTGTTCACCGGGCACCAGAAGCTGCTTGGGGTCACCTGGGGAGCTTCCACCTTTTTGGAGGGAGTAGCTAGATATCGCACCGCACCAGCAGGAGAGAAACAAAATCTGGAAAGCACCCTTACGCCGTGTGGGGAAAACACAACCTTTGTGGGCAGCCCGGCAAGGGCTCCCGGGTGGTGCCGGCGTCGTGTGACGCCAACGCACCCCCCTGACGACAAAGCCTTTGCCACAGTCACTGCTGACGCGGGGAGAAACAATCCAAAAAGGAATGAATTGCTGTTTAAAAAACAAAACCAAACAAACTGAAAATAAACCACACAAACCCAAAATATGTGGTTTTTTTGGATTTAAAACAAGCTGACTTCCGAGAAAGCCTGCCCTGCCAGTACAGCCTGCCCACAAGCAGCCCCGAGGGATTCCCGTCCAGCTCGCCACCAACCTGGGCCAAAACCACTTTCCTTTTCTACTCTCCAGTGCAGTTTTGTTTTTTAATTTGGTTTACTGGGTCTCCTTCTTCCTGCACAAACCAGATTTGCCTCCTGCATTTTTGTCTTGGCAACTCTCTAACCCATTTCCAAATATCTGAAAGAACTAGTAAAGCCCCTGATTTTCTTTTTTTTTGGTATTTATTTATTTATTTATTTATTTATTTTGAGCAGGGGGGAAGTAAATAAATAGGGAAATATCCTCATTGCTCAGAGCAATCCTTTCCTGACCCGGCCACCTCCAGCACTTTCCTGCCAGGCAGCTTACAAATCCCAAAGCAGCATGCAGAGCAGGCAAGGCAACAAGGACAGAATAAAAAACCAAATTCAAACCAAATCCCTCTGCCAGGCAGAGATCTCTCCCAGCCAACAGCCTCCTCCAGCTCTCCACCACCCCAGCTGCATGGCAAAAAAGCAGGAATTAAACAGCAATGCAGTGCAAGTGCAAGGCAAGATTTGCTAAATATTTAGCAAATATAGCGAATTTAAAATCCCCTCCAGTCTTGTCCCCAGGCTTTTGGGAAAGGGAGGGTGTTTTTTGCCTTCCTGCCAGGCAGCTGAAGTGAGGGGCAAGTAGTTTGTTCCTCCTGAGCAGGTTAAACCAGTGCAGCTGTAAATAAACTGACCAACTTCTCTCTTTTTTTAAGTTTTAAATAATCACTAGGTCCACAAAAACATTTTTTTTTTTAAAAAGGCTAAAAATATTCAAGTATGAATTTTATCCGCCTCTGAGACCCGTGCTTTCCCCAGCCATTCAGTTCACATTGTTGGTTTTCTGGCTTTTTTTTGAGCCAGCAGCACTCTCACCATCAACTTCAATAAAAAGCAGCAAGAAAATGGGCTCATACCTCCTTCCTCTTTTGCTTTCCCTCCGTATGGCACACGGTGCAACACGGCAGCGTTCTCCTCTTGGCTTCACACTCCAAACTCCAGCAAAACTGAGGCTCAGCAACAGCTTCTGGCCAGGCACCAGGAGAAAAGCAGCAATTTACAGGGCAGGTGAGCTGCTCACAGGTGATGCAGGTTGAGGGAGGTGATTCTCCCCCTCTGCTCCACTCTCAGGAGACCCCACCTGGAGTGCTGCGTCCAGTTCTGGAGCCCACAGCACAAGAAGGAGCTGGACGTGCTGGAGCGTGTCCAGAGAAGGGCTACGAGGATGCTCAGAGGGCTGGAGCACCTCTCCTGTGAGGAAAGGCTCAGAGAGTTGGGGTTGTTCAGAAAAGAAGGCTCCGAGGAGACCTTGTTGTGGCTTCCAGTATCTCAAGGGGGCTACAAGAAAGCTGGGGAGGGGATTTTTAGGATGTCGGGCAGTGACAGGACTAGAGGGAATGGACTGAAGCCAGAGATGGGTCGGTTCAGATGGGACGTGAGGAAGAAGTTCTTCCCCATGAGGGTGGGGAGACCCTGGCACAGGTTGCCCAGAGAGGGGGTGGAAGCCCGATCAAGTTTTTCAGGCCAGGCTGGATGGGGCTCTGGGCAGCCTGATCTAGTGGGAGATGTCCCTGCCCATGGCAGGGGGGTTGGAACTGGATGATCTTTAAGGTCCCTTCCAACCCTGACAATTCTATGACTCTCATGCCCCAGGGCTTCTAGCACCTGCAAGGACTAAGTAATTTCTCTCCCCAGGTGCAGAAGTAGCTGCCCAACAACTTAACGGAGTCCCAAAACGGTTTCCACACTAAAAAATCACGGGAGAGACACTTTTGGTCACAGTTTTCAAGGCCAGGTATGGGGGAGGTGGCTTTGGGGACCTGCAGCTCGGTCCCACACTAGATCCACGGAGCACGACTCTCATTCCTTACTGAAAACTCAGCTCGAAACACCCATGTAAGCACTTGACCCACCCCATCTCCTCCGGTGGCAGGAGGGGACAGAATTTGTGGAGGAGTTGGTGCCCCATCACAATTCTCTCTCATCCGAAGGGCTGCTTGTAATGCTGCCTACGGACAGGTGGATTCAACCACTCAAGACTGAGTGTATAAAGAGGAAAAACAAACTTGCAAACTCCCCACTAAATGCATAAAGTTACTTTATTTTCAGTATACATTTAATTTTGAAAAATATAAATGCTAAAATATCTCATCATCTTCATCTTTTGATTTCATAAAAGACACAATAGAAAGCTTCATAAAACTGTAAAATACTATAATGTTATAAGGAATTTCATGTTTTTATATTACTGGAAAAAAAAATCATTTTAGACATATTGAAATGTTTTCCTTTTTTTTTTTCCTCCTTTTTGTTCCACCGTTTTGATCCACTTCATTTCACGCTAAGATTTTACTCTTTCCTCCGAAGCAAACACAGATTTACAAGGATTAAAAACAGTAAGAAAAGTATCGGAAAGTGCGTGTTGATTCCAAAAAATGAAATAAAAATACAAAGGTGTATCGGTCACAATGACAAAGAACCATGGGCTAGAGGCAGACGGCCACCACGTTCCCAGGGCCGGGACAAAGCTGGCTGCAGCAGGGTGACCGTCCCGGGGTCCCACCGTGGGGTGGCACCCGGCTTTGTTCTGGGAAGCTCATTCCCTGACGGCCACCTGCGGGTTTTCGGTTGGTCTCCACACCCCCAAGTGCTCACTCAGGCTCTTCCTGTCAAATCCCCAATTTTGAAGAAAAAGAATTCTTATTTTCCAAGGCGGTGACGCCTCCCTGGCAACACCTGCAGTCTCCTGGTGCTGGCAGAGCTCTTGTTGCTCTCTTGGTGTTGAGTTTTATCTCTTTTTTCAAAGGAAAAACCAACAAGAGAGACGCAACCATCAATGAAGTGCGAGCATTAAGCACCAGGAAAGGAAACCTTGTCAACCAGAATCGTGTGTTTTTCACGGAAAGCTGCAGAAACCTTTGTCCCATCCCTTCAGCAACGCTGCCCTCTGTACAACAGCTCCCTCGGCTTTCAATATAAGTAAAATTAAAACAAAAATAAATGGAGAGAAAGGTCTAGATCAGCAGTCAATACATTTCAAGTACATTTAGCAGGGTTTGGAAGTGGAAGACCTCGTTTTTGCGGAGTCACGTTGCCAGCAGACGGACAGCTGGGTGGCGGGGGGGTGTATGGGTGCAGTGCCCTGCCCGGGAAGACAAAAGAAGCTTCTCTCCAGTTGTCTGGTTTGGTCTTTTCCCTGTGAGTTATTGGAATTCCTACCCAATCCAAGGTCTGGACAAAACACAAGTTCCTGTGTACTCGGCGGGAGACGCTCAAATCCATTCCCCAATTGGCAGCCAGGGGATTGCGTTCACCAAGGGATGGAAAAGCGTTGGCTTAAGCGTGGCTCTTCCCAGGTTATCCGTCTTCCGACCAGCGGGACCTGGCTGCACATGAGATCACTGAGATGCTCCTTTTCTGGCCGTTTCTGACATTCCTCTGGCCTTGCTGAAGTGAAATGTTTCCGCGATGCCGATCTGAGATTTCAACACACAGTTCACAGAAGCCGAGACGGAGACCCCCTGGAGAACGAGTCGGGCAATGCACAGAGGCTGTGTCGGTGCCACTCCTGCTCCATCGTCTTTCTGCAGCCATGGCTGTTGGCAGCAGGTGAAGCTCAAATCACCACGGTCCCTTATCAACTCCTCCTTCTGCCCAAGTGCTGAGGGCAAGTGAGGTGGCCAGCTGCTTCTGCAGCACATCTGCCAGAGAAAAGAACAGCTCTGCTCATAGAATCACTGGATACCGGGCTGGAAGGGACCTCAAGGATCATCTGCTCCAACCAGGTTGCTAAGAGTGAGTAGATGCTAAAATTTGGCATATAACATCTCAGCACCATCGCGAAATTCCGTCTTCTTAACCACCAGGGACTTTGGTTTCGCAAAGACAAAAGCGACGTGCCTGTCCTTTGCGGCAGGATTCCTCTCCATTGGGGCATTAGCCCTCCAGCTGGGCTTTTTTTCCTCCATTTTTTCTTTTTTTTTTTTTTGATGAAGCTTTCAGCGTGTTACACGTAGTCCTCCCATTGTGCACGTTGACATGCACACACAAGTACACACGCACACGTGCTACAGAGACAAAACTCTCTCTCCAAAGGTGACGTCTGCTCTCCCGCTTTACAACCAGGGGTGCCCACGCCGAGCCCACCTGGTGCTGAGGCACCAGCTACCGATGGACAGTGAAGATTTAGGCTAAATCCTGCAAATCCAGCTAGAGGCTGTAGATGTTCGGCGAGCATGAGTGTTGGGATGAATGTCCCGGCGGGTCATCTTCGGACGTCTTTCTCCTCCTTTGCGCCATCATTGCACCCGGGGGTCTTCTCGCGTATACACACCCCCAATGTTTCAAAAGAAGGAATTTGAACAATGCCGCGTAGGAAATCAATGACATGAATACAATCAGCATCTGTCCGCTGACGCCAGCAGACAGTCGGTATTTCGCTTACCACCATTACAGAAAAGACTCTTCCTAGATCACACGAGATTTAGTTACACCCCGTCTCCTTCATGGTCAAGTTAGATTGCTCATAGAAAATAAATTTAAAATAAAACCACAAATATAACCCTAAGTAAAACAGATGCTTCAGAGTAGAAGGTGTTAATCAAACTGATCCAGCCCTATGCCATGTCCCGGAGATTGTGATGTGGTGTTGCGGTTTTGTTTTTCTTTTTTTTTCGTTTTCTTTTTTTTTTTTTTTTGTAAAAATCACATTATATGTGGTACAACACATTTTTTTTACAGAAAGCCTGGCATCTAGAAATAAGAGGTAGAACTACTCATAACTATATGTTTCCTGCTGCAGGAAAAATTCATTTTTCTTTACAGTAATTAAAAAAAGGTTAAAAAAATTGACCAAAAAAAAAAAAAAAAAGTCGTAGGTTAGGCCCCCATAATTTAAACAAAATAATCTAGGAAAATAACACTCTTCAATGTACCTGACGGATTAAGTCCATTAAAGTGTTTCTTTAAAAAAAACTTGCATAGGAAAGGGACATTTCAGAACACGTGCTACAACGATGGCAATGGTTTCTCTGTGCTGGGAGTGAAGTACCTTTTCCTTTTCCTTCCTCTGCCAACTACAAGCACAGGCTTTAAGAGCAGCTGAGGACTAGCAGCACTTTCCAGCATCTTCGAGCAGTGTGAGCAGGACATCCAATCAGCCTGGAGGTCAGTTTTTGTTCTGCCAGACGACAAACGAGACGAACAACCAACTGGTTCCTAACTCCAAAAAAAGCAACGCCGGCGCCCCGACACCTCCCGCAGGCGCAGAAGGAGCTCCTTAATCCTTCTGCCCTCTGCTCGCCATCAGCAGAGACACACGCGTCGGAACGACAGAGAAGGCGAGGTGAGTCTTGGTCAGCCTTGGGGAAAACGGGGCGAGGAGGAGGGGGTGGAGGAGATGGGGCAGGGGGACGAGGACTTGGGGGTCAGCGCGGGGAGGGGGAGTCTCATTTACCTATGCAGGCGGGGAGCAGAGAGCATTTTAATATTTGGCTAGTGACAAAATAAATTCCAAGAAAAAGATTTAACAGACAGACAAATTACAAAGTAGTTTCTGTTCCCTTGCTCCTCCAGAAATAACCATTGTCTTCAGGCTCAAGTTCTATTCTAATTTGAGGCACAACTTTTACTGGAGTTCGTGGAGGGCTGCAAAGGAAAAGAAAGACAAGGTAAGAGCGGGGACTACCTCCGGGCTTCTCAGCGCACCCTGCCGTGCTCAGGACTTCTGCTAGCACAGCTCTGCAGGGGGCCAAGCCTGAAATAAAGTCACCGGCGACATCTCACAAAGGAAACCCAGCAATTTACAAACAGAACAGAGAGGGGCAACCAGCATAAACTGGGGAAACTGCAGATCCTGGGACTTACTGGGACACGCTGGGAACGGAATAAACGCTCGACTCCCAGTATCAGTTCCTCGCCTCACCTCCTACAACACAGCTTTCCCAAAGTGCCAGCATACAGGGACCAAGTAAATAACCTTGGCAGGCAGTGCTGATACGCAGCTGGTCTTAAGATAAGGCCCATACATCCCGTAGGGTAATTTTAATGAGCTGGTCTGAGCACTGCTCATGTCAGGAGGTAAAACCATCCATTTCAGGGACTGAGGAGCTCCAAGCACCCAGTACTCATGGCTCACACCGAGCTGTGGGAACACGCAGGGAACTGCCTCAGAAACAGTCTGATAGTAGCCACTGAGATTAATTTCACACACCTTGTATCTACACTCCCAGGAGTTAGTTCTTTGACACTTCAGAGGACTGTTGCTGCCTTGGTCCAAATTTGAGCCCTGGTGCTGGGAGGTTCAAGGGGCTGAGCTTTGAGGAAATGTTACTTAACTCTTCCTTGCTGCAATTTAAGGTTATTATTTACTCTATTTTCCAGCATGGACACAAGAAAAAGGATTAATTCCTCTTTGCAATATCACATTACATGACTGAAGGGAAACGTGACAGCACATTTCTCCGACTGCCTGTCTCTCTTTTTTTGTAGGAAATCAATTTGGGATGGTGCAAACCTCTGGAGGGAATGTTCTCAAAGAGTTTTCTATAAGGGTACCAGAAACTTTGCCTTGTTGACTTTGGGTATACTGAGGGGTAGCCGAGATGCTTTTGAGGAATCATTACCAAGTGCGTTTTTTGGGGTGCTTACCTTGGCATGGCGTGTGACTGAAGGAAAGGAATCGTATCAGCACGACGTATGGCGTTCAAGGAATGTTGGTGATTTTTCTCCTGTTGGGAAGAAAAGTCTTGTTTGTCATTGCCTGCAGCACCCACGGCTTCTCAAGCCCAGCCTCAGTTTCGCCAGCGTACTCTCGCCTATTTTGCAAAGCGTTCTTACTGCTCACTTGCCTGCCAGATGAATTTAACAGCTTGGCAATAAAAATACTCCTCTTTCTCCTCCAAGATACAACTCCTTGAACTCCCAGCCCGAACAAGAGACTCATTTCCCAAAATTTTACTACCTTTGGGGCATGACACTTAACCTTTTAGCTACACCTCTTTAGCTACCCTGTTCTCCTCGCTGTCTCACCCAACCTCCTCTCCAGAAAATAGATAGCTTGTTGCCTGTCAAGGCTTTCTTTTCCTGACCCAGCCTGGGGAAGTGTTACCCTTGGTTAATAATGATCCTAGTCTTGCTGCTAGCGCTGAAGGAAAGTTAAATGTCTGTAGCATTATCAGCCAGATACTTTGGTTTGCATAGCACCCTCACATTCAAGGACAAAACCACAGCGTTGCTGGATTCTGGCTACTTTTTCTAGTCCAAGGACCTGATTATTATTATTTATTTTTGGTTGGCATTGTTTCTAATAAAAAACCCAGTCAATCAATCACAGGATGATAAAAATGTCCAAATAGGTGAATCGACTACTGCTTGGCTCACCCCGTGGTGTCTCAAAGGGCGTTCCAACAAACAGGTCTGCGGCTGAATTAACTTCTCCTTAACTATTTCATCTTGAAGCTGTTGAAAACAGCACATCGGATCACAAAATCCCATGTATCAACATGTAGGATGCAATTTGTTTTTAGCACATGAAGGTATTTCAGGGACAAATGAGGAGGTGGTGCCTCTTGTTTTGCTTATCAGCAAAACACTGAGAATATCTAAATACTCTTCCTCTTTGGCTCTGTTTTATAACACCAATCCCTAAGTGTTCCGGTATCTGGAAAACACAGAGCAACGCTGGGGATTGCCTAAGGTATCTAAATGTCTCCAAAAGGCAAGGACTTAGGTGCCAGCTCTTAAACTCAAATGACAGTTTAGGGATCTAAAGATCTGTGGGTTTAGGTCCTACTCCTAGAAACCACCAGCCTTGGAGCCATCCTAATTTCTTACTATCGTTAATATTTCTCCTATCTTGCCTGACAGCATAAGAGTGTATTTCTCTCCAGATGGCACCCATCGCTCAGAGAACTAAACTTCAGAAAGTCAATGCAAAAAGCTAAGGTCAGTTGTTATACCCCGCTCCTCACTTAACAGACAATAACATGAAGAGTGAAAATGACTGAAAATGAAGATCATCATAATCAAGTGCGGATATTAATGCAAGAAATTAAAAAGAAACAGCACAGCACAAAAGCAAATCACCTAAGAAGGGAATAAGTTAATGGTCAACTGATCACTGCCGTGTCAGTTTAATGCCCAGTGCAGATCAAGGATAAGCTTAATTACTCTTTTAAGCGCTGTTTTTTGCAGCTGCTTGGCACCTCAGGAAACAAAGAGTAATGGGACAGCGATGTGTTTTAGACCTGCTGCAAATCCAGAACACTAGGCTCGGAGGAAAAAAGGAAATCAAACCATCAGTGGAATAAACACAAAACGGGAAAGGTGAGAAAAGAGAAGAGGAAAGAGGGAGAGGCCAGGAGACCTGTTAGTAGCTGGATAGAAGTGCTTAAGCTGGAGGCACCAGAAGGAACAACAAGTTTATAACGAGCAAAGTAAAAACACTCACAAAATCTGTCATATATCAGAGGCCTGGAAATTAAAAGAAGAGAGAAAAAGAAAAAAGAAGAACAAGAGAAAGAAAAAGTACTTCTCAAGTGATAGGAAAGCTTTGGGGTTTTTTAATTAGAAAAGAAAAAAAAACACTCTAAATATCTATATATTTTGTACTGCAAGTCAGAGTCAAGCAGGCATGCAAGAGGTTAGTTCTACTCACTGTCAGCAGGTTTGCTATCACTTAGGAAAGGTTCCTGCTCCATGATGTCCATTGGTATTTTAATACTTGGGACTTTTTCTGAGTAGGGGCAGTCGGACTGTGAAAGAAATGTGTAAAAAGTCTTAGAATATTTTCATTGCTCTCTCTCGTATCGTCTCCCACAAATTAAAATTATCCTCCATATAGCTTCTGTAGGAACGAGGGAAAGAAAAGAAGAAAAAACAAAAGTAAAAGCATCGTCCAGCTTAGCTGCCTGCTGGTTTCCACCGGCTCCCCACTGCACCCCACTGCCCCTCTGCTTTCACACTATGGAAGTAAAACGGATTGAAAGAGGAGCCTCGAGGAATTGTTGTTTTCCCTTTTCCCCACCTCACCCGCTCCTTTGCCACCAGCTTCTGACACACCATCCAATTCAGCCAGAAGTCAGCTGCATGAAATACAGATGGAAAACACGTTCGTAGGCAGAAATAGCTGGGTCCTGGCTTTGGTGAAAGCTCGACACAATGTGCTGTCCCGCTGAGATTTCTCTCATACCCCTTATTTCTACCCAACTGCTCCACGAGGAGGAAGACCAGACACTCTGTGGCAGAGGCTCCCTAAGCTGGACAGTCCCAGATCCCACGGTTGGGTACCAGCAGGATTTACATGGTGGAAGGTACTTGGAATCACTTTGTTTTTTTTAAAATCCAAGTAACTTCTCGTAATGAAGTAGCAAAATGTTTCCTCAGGAATATTTTTATGAGGCTGAAGGATAAGCCTGGTAATCAAGCAACCTCAGTCAAACCAGTAACACCGAGTGCTATTTGGTACCACATAAGGATGAGGTGGCAGAAAAGCATTGGGGCAAATAAAATGACCCCAAAACTCCTTGCCTGTCAAGGGCCAATATGTATGTAGAGCTTAAGAGCTGGGTAACATATCACCATTTCAGGGCTAATAACTAAATGTCAGAGGTCTGTGCAACAGCAAAGCTGATGCTCAGGCTCTGCTTTAAACTTCACCTTCTAAAACGAAGAGAAGGATCTGCACTTGACAAAAATGCACCAAAAGTGAGCAGAGACCCGTATAGAAAACTTCTGACTCTGAAACTAAATATACTAGCCCGAGATGTTATACAACCACGTTGCCCTTTCTTGGGTCATGCGTTTTTTGAGACAAAACTGCGAGACAAAATCAAGGTGCCTGAGTTTTCAGTAGGCAAACACAGCGATTGGTTGCACTACTTCATACTTTGTAAAGCCAAGCTGGTGGGAAAAAGTGCTAAGATCACTGAAAATGGTTCTTTGCAGCTTCTTTTTCGCTGCCCCTGACTGCAAACTCCCAAGCGAGAACATTAGGTGAGCCCTGACTAGTGCCGAGAGCAGTGTGCACCAACACCAGGTTTTGCTGGGCTCATTTATCTAACACCACACGCGTTAGCAACGCCCAGGAAGCCTCTTAGCCGAGCTCTGACAGGTGTATTGTCTGCCAAATCCCACAGGATTGACTTTGCAGGGGCGTATTTCTGGAAGGGAAAGGGTGAAAAATAATCAAACCAACAATGTCAAGTGCGTTTCATTCAGGGAGCTGGTAAAAGCAAGTGCTGAAAAAAAAACAAACCCCAACAAACCCAAGAAGAGTTAAGAACCAGCATTTTGCATGAATTCTCTTACCCATTAAAACAGTTACTGTACCTGATACTCATGAAAAGCCTGAGAAGAGAGGAGATAGCTTAAAAAATACTGGAGATACGGAAGCCGTGCCTCAGGATACAATGCTGCTGGATTCAAATCAGTCAAGAGGAGGGGATGGAGTCAAACCTTTGCTCACTACAGGCGTTCGCTCCCATTTCGGTTTGCACAAAGTGACCAGCCGAAGGAAACCCTCAGCCTCCCAGGAACTAGAAGAACGATGGGGAAGGGGAGCTCGCTGTCTGAAATAAGAGCCAATCTTCCCAGCGGGGATTCGGTTTGGTGTAACACGGTGTGGATCCAGGCTGCCTCCTACAACGCTGCAACCTCACTGAAGAAATTCCTATTTTTTTTTTGTATCTTGCAGTGTACACGCTCTACTTGGGCTTTACAGAAAGTACTTTGCATATTTTCTCATCAGAACAGCCTGACTTTGTTGCCTCTAACACAGACCTACAGAGGTGTTACATAGCTCTCACATAAAGGATTAACAAGTGCTATATAACACTTCAGTATAAATTTATAGGATTTGAGTTGATGCTAGACCTGGGTAGGAGAATTTTAAAGGCACAGGGATTACATGTTCTCGTATCATATATACAGTACAAAATAGAACGGTCTAAGGCACATGGATCTGGTTTAGTCAGGTCATTGCTTAGTAATGGCATAGGCAGCTATATTTCACTATTTTAGGGCGTGTTGCAACCTGAGGTAGGACCAAAGAGTACACTGCCAAAGGGCAGGTGTGCTTTGAAAATATTGAGGTCGGTAGTATCAGCAACAGAAAGCAGCCTTTCCTGCAATACGACAAGTCACAGCTTTTTGTGCTTTTCAAAAGAGTAATTAAAAAATATCCAAAAAAAAAAAAGAACCGGAATATATTCAGAAGTAACAGAGCTGCTGGCGAAAACCATTCTCCTCCTAAAATGTAAAAGACAATGACGGGGAGAGAGGCAGAGGAGGAAGAGATGAATGATGCAGGGTGATGAAAGGCATCCTAGGAAAGGGCATGACATCTCAGCAGGTATCTAGGGGTCTGGTGGACAGCATGATTTCACTCTTGGCAATGCAAGTACCACCTACCGCAGGCTGGTGACTTCTGGAAAAGTGAAGGCAGTGTAGAAAAGAAGTTTTCGTTGGGGCCCATTTGCTGCAGCAGCAAAAGATAGAGCTGCTTGGCTTCATGAGAGGCTGGGAAACCCCCAGCCCCAGAGCTGGGGAGGGGCATGGACCACCCCCACGATTAACTAGCTAGAAATGAGTAATTTGACACGAGCAGAAAGCTCCTTACATCATCATTGTCACTGTCCATACTGCCCTTCTTCTTTTTCTTTTTCTTCTCGTCCTCTTTCTTTTTCTTGTCCTTTTCTGGAATGACGTCATCAAGAAAGCTTAAGTCATGCTGGGAGAAGAGGTAGTCCATGGCTTTTCTGACTGCTACGAGTGCCAGGATCTGAAAAGGCAGAGAGGGACTTCTCAGTCACATTTTACCTTTAATTAGCAACACTCTGGGCATTCCTCTTGATGTTGCTTCTAAATTCCACACGCTTTAATTCTGGTTGGAAATGAACGTGGAAAGAACAAGGTGAACACCTGGGATATCTCGTATCACCTTGGAAGTCTGAACTGTGGCTGCTTCACGTCAGAATAAACAGATCACCGCCAGATGCCTACACCAGGATCACAGGTCCGCTTTACCAAAGGGTACACGGACAGATCGAAAGCTTGACTTGGCTGCTAAAAGATGTAACCTGCTCCTGACAACTGAAGACTGCCTTGAAGATGAAGAGTTTGTTCCGAGATCAACGGCACAAACAATTCCTAGGAAAGAATCTCGAGCTTTGACTTGCCTAACTTAGGACGTGATTACAGAAGTGAGAAATTACTCAGGGGCTGGAAAGATGCCAGGTAGATACCCGTGATTATCCCATTATGAATTACTTCTGTATTAAAAGTGCTTTTCTTTCAAATAAACAAAGGTCTGGCTACAGGCCGGGTCTTCACAAATTGGAAGTTCATAGCCTTTTTGTTCACGAGTGCAAATAATCGAGGTTTTGTTAACGGATCCATCTACATCTAAGCTGTGACCGCTCCTTCACTGAGTTTGCACCATTCCAACAAACTTCTTCACTTGGATTCTATCATGGGCAAAGAGAAAGCGTGTCCAGATTTTAGATTCAGCTTTCAACAGAAGACCAACACGACCACGAAAATGCAATTTAACGGTGTGCCAGTGGAACTGCTGATTTTTAATGCCTTTATATCTGAGCATGTGTCCCAGCATGAACATTTGGAGGATTTCTTAATCTGCATCATCTTGTCTCTCCTCATGTCACCGGCAACAGAGGACTAACACTTGTCCTTGTTCTGTTTTCTGCTTTCCCTCCTTCTCTCCCTTAAATAAGCACTGCGGTTCATAACTGCACCCACAACTGAAATTTTCCTTTTCCGTAAACCTGAAACTGGGTGACACCAGGCCCAGATTTCTTAAAGGAGTTTTGTAAAGCTTAGACTTTGCAGCAGTCTGACTCATCTTTAAGCCAGAGAGACCAGACCTGGCAGAATCTCTGGGCGTGGAGCTCTGGTCCCATTGGATCCAGGTTCGATCCATTTGGCCTTACGGCCACCTTCCTCCCAATTGTCCCGGCTGAGGTACGGATCAGGCACAGAGGTGGACACGGATCTACTCCGTCCTCCCTCATTTAGGATCCACGGTCACAGGCTGTAGCCTTCAGCAGGGCCTGTTGTGATAGGACAAGGACTAGTGGTTTTAAACTAAAAGACAGTAGATTTAGACTACGTATAAGGAAGATTTGTTTTTACAAAGAGGGTGGTGAAACACTGGCACAGGTTGTCCAGAGAGGTGGCAGAAGCGCTGTCACTGGAAACATTCAGGCCAGGTTGGACTGGGCTCTGATCCTAATTAAGGATGTCCTTGCCCACTGCATGGGGGCTGAACTCGATGACCTCTAAGAGGTCCCTTCCAACCCAAACCATTTTACGATTCTTAACACTTACACTGAAGAAAAACCAAGCAAACGCCTAATGTTGCCTACAGCTCTAGTAATAATCTAACTGCAGAGAAAGCTGTTTTACTATTGCCCTTCCTCCACGTACAAATACCAACTGACTACTGTCAGGAACAGTTCTTCTGTGGTGAACATTTTCTCTCTCAAAATCCAAAATAAATTTTAGTGTGACTCTCATTATTAGAAAGAAGACATGCATCCTACAAACTCAAGTATCATCCTCCAACCTGAAACACATGAATCATCATTATCATCTTCTTACTCAAGTTCAAGGAAAAAGACAGGATTTTTTTGCTCTTGATCCAGCTAATCCTCTTCCTCCATTTGGAACATCTCTTAGCAGTGACTCTCATTCTCGGTTTTGTCAATTTGTGCTACTTAAAAGCAAGGGAGACACTTTCTGTACAGTAATTAGGGTGGACTAAAAAAAGACAACTATGCACCTCTCACTTTCTAATGCAGCTCAGGAAGAAAACATGGCAAATCTAACCTTGGCAGCAGTAACGGTCAACACTAACTACACCTTTCTGGGAAAAAATTAACTTTCCAGGCTCGTTTCCCTCCAGAGGATTTATGTTAAGGCAGCCACGGCAACACCGATCCCATCAAGTTTTACATCAGTGCCACGCATGGAGGCAGAGCCCCGAGCCAGGGATTTGACAGGCAGAGGTTGGATTTGCCTTGTTTATCGGAGGCTGTGACCACGTGTGGCTGTGAAAGGGAGGGACGTGGAGGACAAGGTCACCTACCATGACAGGGAATATGATAGCAGCCACAGTGGACTTGAGGATCCAGAGGAGGGCCAGGCACACCACCTGCAGGAAGGTGAAGAGATGGACCCTGCGCAGAGGGACGTGCCGCAGGTAGATGAAGTCCGGCTGGTGTTTTAGAGGCATCAAGAGTAGCTTCAGACGATCCATGAACTGAAAGGGAGGAGAAACGGACATTTAAATGAAACCCAGGACACACAAGAGAGACACACACAAAAGGACGCTATGACCTGTGACCTTGAATCAACTCGCTTTCCTTAAAGAAAAGAACCCCAAGAGAAAAGCCAGCAGAGCTCCACTATTCTGACTGACTGGTGCTTAATGCAGAGTGGGCTCAACATGTTCACTCCATTGTCTCAAGTGAAGATTCTAGGTCTACACTATATTTGGCAACTAAACAGACACACGAGCGAAGCATTTCTCCAAGCAAACCCTTGAGGTGCCTTTGAGAAGCAGGACTCTGTGTGCTCTGGTACCAGAGAACAGAAAGGCACCCAACTGAAGAGCTGCTTTTCCGGCAGCGTCCTTTGCCCCGGATGGGAGTTAAACCAAAATTGTGATTTCTCATCAAAGAAAAAAAACCCGTCCTGGATCAGGGGGAAAAACAAGCTGCCTCTTCCCCTGACCACCTGGGCCGAGAAGCAGGGGAAATCCCCTCTGGAACAACCAACCCCAGAGCAGAAGCCATGACAAACCCCCCGTTGTCCCCTGGCCGAAGGCGGGCTGGCTGCCCGCTGCTGGGACCAGAGGGATCCCATGCCCGTGAATGAAAGCTGGGGCTGTTTTAAAGAAAACCCGAGGAAATTCCCATGGCGCTCACGGAACAGGCAGTCTTTTCCCATTAAGAGCACAACTGAGTGCTCAAAAGAAAGGCCACAATTAATGGGGTGCCAGAAAGCACGAAAACCACTTCCAGCTTCCTAGGGACAATTACAGACACCCTGCTGCGAGGAAGGCTCCTTACGGGATACTTCCTCAACCACAAAGAAAGAGACTTGGCTTCGCCTCCCCGACAAACAGCAACTTTCCTCCTCGTAAACACTGGGGAGTAATGTCCAGAAATGATCTCTCCCACGTTTTGTGGGGCCTTTACAAGCATATGCTGCCCCTCAGCATCACCCAGCTGGGGCCAGGGGGAAAACAGACCCGCCTGGGTCTTCACCAAACACCCCTCCCGTTGCTTACAGGGCGCAGATTTGGCTGCCCTCCCGCTGAGCCGAGCGGATCGTTCCCCTTTGGTCCCCACCTCGGGTCAGGCAGCCGCGGCAATGTTTGTAAACAGCTGCTGCGCTCCCCGGGGGCTTCTCGGGAAGGACAGGGAAAGGCAGGAGGGGTGTGGAAGCGGGTTAATGGACGTGGTCTTTGGATCTCAGGAAGCCCTTCCTCATGGAGAGGGTGCTCAGGCACTGGGATGCACTGCCCAGGCAAGTGGTGGAGTCACCGGCCCTGGAGGTGTTGAAGGAAAGGCTGGATGTGGCTCTTAGTGCTGTGGTCTAGTCGTTGCGATGCTGTTAAGAGTCATAGGCTGGATGTGATGATCTCAGAGGTCTTTTCCACGGGGGTCTGCTCCAGGCTGTCAGAGGAACTCACCTGCACACCGTTGAGCGAAGCGACGCCCATGTAGAGGAAGACACCGTAGAGCACAGGCATGGGGATGAACTGTCGGGGAGGAATAGAAGGAGAAACAGAGTGAACAACCTCCCCGGATGCACCGTTAAGACGTGGCAGGGACATTATGCTTCTACTCGAATCACACCTATGTGGGGACAACGCAGCGCAATAAACTGAGCAATCCTTCTGTTGTCTTGTGAGAGTCGCACAAACATTTGGGTGGTGGCTGGAGGGCTCTCCAGCTCTGGGCTCTCCCACTTCACTGGGCCTCTCCAAGAAGCAAAGAGCACAAAGCCTGAGTTAAGTAAAGGAGAGGCATGGGAAAAGTTCTGCGGGAAGCTGGAAACAGCTTTTCACCTCTTGGGTTCTGGTGAGACTGGAAGTAGAAGGTAGAGAAGAAAAAAAGGGCAGCGTGACTGTGTGGTACATCTGGCTCAGTAAGCCACACAAATCCATCCAGAAAAGCTCTTCTCTTGTATCCCACCTCAGCAACGACAGCAGTGTCAATCAGATCTCCGACTGCTCCATCTCTCACTCACATTAACCCATAACAATTCACAAACACAGAAGTGTGAGTTCCTTCACTGCCAGGAACTGTCCTTTCAGGCATCAATTTCTGCTCCCTCGAGCGCTGCCCATTGCTCCATCACTCGTTCTGCCGTCAGGGACGAAGCGAGGAAGGTGCATCCACACCCCAGAACGAGCATCCCTCTCCTCCGACCTGAAGCACGAAGCTCTGAACACCAAAAGCTGACGGGCAGCTGCCAAGGTGGAGGACGAGCTCCTGGACCCCACAACTAATAGCCGGTGTGAAGGGACGCGAGCAGGACCACACACATGGAGCTGAACACGGGCCTTTGTGTGATCGGATGAACCCAAGGAGGACGAGAACGGCTTCGTGAGCCCACTGAACGGCAGCCACGGCCTGGCCAACGCTCGCAGGCCAGCACCACTGCGCAGAAGTGTCTCTCTTCCAACCTTTGTGCCTAACTCAAGACAGAGGCAAATTAACACAGCAATTTTTCAGTATTTTGACGTCTTCCCTGACAAATTATTTGTTATTTAGTGAGTCTGTGGCAGTGCCTTGACCCTCAGCGCATGCACGTCACTTGGGGCGCGTGAGCACCGAAGTCACCAGGCCATGTGCCACCCAGAACTGAAGCTTCCCTGAGTCTCATTCCCTATCACCTCCTGGTTGCTAATTTGCCCTTCCATTGGATTTGCTTCCTCAGGGGAGCTGCGTTGATATTCTGCATTGAAAGCCTAACGTCATTTTTTTCAGCAGCCTGAGCTTGCCATCACCCCGTGCTGTCACGGGAAGGGATGGGGAGCCAGTGTGTGGCTCACAGAGTTGTGCGTGTCCAAGGGATTCAAAGCCCTCACCAGATCTGAGGGATCTGACGAGACGTGGTAATATCTCCTCCGGCAAGTTGAGTAGGAGGCTTTCAGAGTTTAGCACTCCAGTTCATCTAAATTGCTCTCCTTCTCCCCTCCCTTCTATGTCTTCATTTCTTTATTTCAAAAAAATGTCCAAATATTATTTCACCATTCCGCGATAATTAATCCTGTAAATCATCCCTAGGTCTAAGTCCAGCACATTACCCTGCAGAGCAGCAAATGGTGCTTTCATTTTGGAAGACTTCATTTTGGCAAAGTATTCCCTAACTCTGGGGTTGCTGGCTTAGGCACTCTGAGCAAACCTGCTGCTAGCCAACAGAATTAAAAATGTATTTATAGGAAAGTGCCTGTCATTCTCCTCGCAGGGCCCAGGATGTTTCTGTGGAGATCTGCCATAACTGAGCAGAAACATCGGTGACATTCAAAACCAGCAGAAACGCTGCAAAACCCGCAAAAAAAAACAAAGATGAGATTATTCTGCGGATTGCCTCTTTTATTGAATTTGGGATCGTTAGTGTTCAATTTGCTGCTGGCATGAGAAGACTTAAATGTTCTGCAAATGCATTTAGCAAAGCAGCTCTTTCGAGCAGGAGACCCTGCCACCGGAGTTTGTTAAAGGTCCTGAAACCCTGCCAGGGACTTCTTGCTGGCACGTGGGAGAGGAGCGTGCTGATTTATCCTCAGGCGTCCTCCCGAGAGGATCTTCCCCATACGCGTTCTTAGGGGAAGCACAGGCAAATAATGGATGAATGAGGCAATAACAGGGGAAATAATAGACCCCAGCGGAACAGGGGAAGAGAGATCTTGCAGGGAAAGGTCACATGAGCTAACAAATAGAATTAATACAATCAGGCATTAAATTAAAGGCATGAAAATGCCTGTTTGTGCAGAGGAGGAAGCTGTTACCAATACACAAAAATTTGCTAGCTGTAAAAACAACGCCAGAAATCAAGACTAGGCACATGCTGACTTTGTAAAGCCACTTTCTCCACTTAACACGCAGGCGACATCATTGCTCTCTGCCTGCCTCCTCCCCTTCAGCCTCATATCCACCTGTGCCTCTTGGCCCCACTGCCTTCCAACCTCCTCACAACCAAAAACTCATTTGCTTTCTCCAGAAACGCTCCTCCAGACACTACTCTGCTCTGACACAGAGTTTCAATGCACGGTGAAGCTGTTCCAGCACTTATGCTACTGTTTTGATGTCTTCAGCTTGTACCATTGGTCTGCAATTCCACAAAGAAGGACTTTGCAGCTTAGATCTCCTGTGGTACAGTATTCCTGCGCTTGGCACCCCTTAAAACACCATTCCCAGAGAAGGCAGTGTCCTCCACAAGACACAAATAAGCAGGTTTTCCAATTTCATTCTACAACCTGATGATCCGCTAAGGATGTGTGTCTCTGCAGCTACGTGCCAATGAATTTGAGGTCTTAGAAAATAGCTACCTGCCTACATTAAAGGGTACATCAGCAGCACATCTGCCCAGAGCCTTGGCTAAACTCACAAGGAAAAAAAAAATTAGGAGGTTAAGAAATCATATTTAACTGCACTGCTTCCTCCAGAAACATGTTTTCCATCCTGCTGACGCTTCTGAGCGATAAATGATGTGTTATTTTAGGAGGATGTGTCCTAAAAGAGTGAAAATCTGAATGATGTGCTGGCTTTTTGAAAAAAGCCAGACAAGCTGGAGGAGCCTCGCTCTGCTGAGGTGTGTGCCTTGTCAGGGCTCAGCTCTGCTATGGCAGTGGCAACGGTCCCCAAGATTTTTGGCTGAAACTGTACCCAAGGACTAACACCGCGTCAGGAGGCTCTGCTCAATACCACCAGTTCTGCACATTCATCAAAAAAATCCTCCTCGTAGTGGGTTTATAAGTAAGCACCAAATGGAGATTTTCTTCAGGTGTACGTGTTATGATTTGTGCACACTCAAATAAAGGCAAATGTCCTTTTAAAACTACATGTCCATCTGTTAACCCGTGTCTTCCACACAGTGAGGCTACGGCACTGCCAACCGCACCTTCCATCATGCCACCAGTGGCTTCTCAAGCTTTATTCACACTACATTGTCCATAAAACACAAGCACTGCAGAAGTATAAGAGTGCAAACCAAAAAAATAACCCTTAACTTTATGTAAACCTGGAAGAAAAATCTTAAAAACAATAAAATCACAGACCCCAAGACCACCAGCCCTGAACTTCGTTGTTAATACTATCTAGCTCGCTACAACCACGTTATCTTTCCCTCCCAACAGGTTTGTAGTTAAGCTTCCAGAAAACTGCAAAACTGCATCACTAGTAATTGTCGCAAATAACTCCTTTTTCACACTTTGATGACGAGCTTTAATAGTAGCATAAAACCAGCCTGACAGTTCCCGCAGCTCTACTTTGGCTGTGTGAGCAGAAGGAAGGAGAGAAGACGATGCCCTTACCTTCAGGATGGGAGCCATAAAGACAGACACACCGGTCAGAATGAAAACGATGACCCCAGTGACTCTCTGCTCCCTGAAACAAAATCACTGGGTGAGCAGGATGGCTTCAGCTTTCACTCTGGTTTCACTCCTTCTCAGAGTACTCAAAACCAACATAAAGCCCGGTAACTCAGGCTTTGGACCTTTAAAGGTCTCTTCCGTCCTGAAACAAACGTTCTGTTTTATTTAACTCATTTCTGCAGCCACATTTTTCAAAGCAGACTGGCGATTAGAAGCCAACGGCATCCAGCAGGTACCTCGATCCTGACCAAGCCTCATACAGCTCTTTTTCCAAGCACCAGATCCGTTTAGGCACGCTGCCTTAGCTCCGCTGTTTGTGGATCAACAGAGCACTGCTACTGAGTACAGCCTGTGTTTACACGTTAAACATTGGAAACCGTTAACTAGCAATCCAAATTCCCCGCACGGTAGTATTTATAGCATGTAAATAGGTAATAAATCACTAGCTCTCCACTCTCAGATTAGTACATTTTGAGTCCTGGTCATAGTACTCCAGCAGTTGGACATTCGTAGGGCGCAGAACACGTGTCTTCATCAGAACTCACCGCCGCTCTCTACGTCCGAAAATACTTTTGCCCATAATATTCCAGAGCACTTCAAGCCAGGCCATTAAATTTCTATTTAGTCGCCTGAACAAGTGGCCTGATTTCCACAAGTGCTCCTATTGAAAGCACTTCAGACCACTTAATCAGGGCAACTAAATACAGAAAAAATTGCTTGATTAAGGAGAGCTGACTGCTCTGTGCATGACAGGTTTACATTTTTTACCATCACGTTTCTTAATGAACGCCTGTCTAATTTTCAGGATAAAGAAATCTGCAGTAAATTTATCTCTTTTCTTAAACACTGGAAAACTGTGTTTGGCCTTTCTGATCTGGCCAAATAATCTTTTGAGGAGTTACAGGGGGATTTGTCCAAGGAATTCTCAGAGACCTGCGCTGCTAAATCTCAGCCTCATTTGGAAATAGAAGGAAAGCAGCATGAAATTCTTCATGACAACTTTGCCGTGCCTCAGGGGCACTAGAGGACACTTTGTAAAGCTTTGTGTATTTTGGGGTGACTTCAACACGTGCGCCCAAAGCAGCCTGAGAAATGGTCTCGGCTCTGGTGTGAAGTTTCCTCCTTTTCCTTTCCTCCTATGTGTTTGCACAGGCTCTCTCTTGTCTACAGGCACGCACGCAGTACAAGTTTTCTTCCTTTTCAAGAAAGAGTATTTGCTAAAGGGCTACGCCAGATAAACTCCTACCTGGATATATCCTCTGCGGCCAAAAAAAAAAGCAGCTGAAAGGAAGCACAGCTGATCTGTGGATTTACAGCAAATCTAACAGCTATTCCCCCCGAACCTCTGCACGTGTGCTGCTCGAAGCAAGACCATTTATAGTATAAACTCATCTCTGCAGGTAAACAATGCAATAACAGCCTTTCTGGTTTGACATACCTCACTCCCAAAAACTTGGGCTGTTCTCCCGGGGCTGAAGTTTCCGTCTCCATCTTCAAGCTGTCAATATGAGCAATGGAGATGACGGTAGCAGCAACATACCAGGGCAGACCCATGAAGGAGCACACGATCATCAGAATGGCCACCCAGAACAAATCCAGATGATATCCAGCACCTTTCTGTGAAGGGAGACAGATAAGCTTCGGTTTAATTACTCTAAAACAGCTCCAGAAGGGCCAGGGCTCTGGCCTGGGGGCAGAGTTACACCAAGGCAGCAGCATTTCCTTCTACAGCATCTTTTGGTCAACAGAAATTGTCATAAGAAATTGCAGGGTGGTAAAATACGTCTCAGTGCAATGACTTCCCAAAGGCTACCGGAATGCGATGTTACAGAAATATGGTGCCTGCCTAAAGGTGATATTTGCCAGGTACCGTCTCAGAGTGAACTCGTACATGTAGGATAGGAAGCAACTGCAGGATCTGACAGTCCGGGCTTCCCAACTGGTGCAAGCCCCACTCGCCGTGCCTGGTGCTGGAGACATCTTAGTGAGCACCCAACCCTACATTTCCTGGGGGAAAGCAACAAAACCAGCTGATGGGCTCATATGCTATCAAGAAAGCTGCCCTCATTCTTCGCTCCTTTTTGAAATCCTCTGACCTTCCGGCTTTTTAAATCCTTTAATGAACCAACACAGGAAATCCAGCAGTCCAAGTGCCAAGAGAAGATGGGAAGAAACATAAGAGCCACCAAAGAAAAGAATCTTGAGAGAAACGCCAGATGTATCTCCAAGGTTTGCCATTTTAAAGAAGATTAACCTTTTTTTAATCCTGTCAATTTGATTTTATTGGAAAGAACAGATGATCCAGACCTGCTTGGTGACCCAGGAGGGAAAGCAACCCAGCTCATCTTGAACAGTCCTCATTGTTTTCCTCCCATGTGCGCTGCTTACCTTGGCTGGCCGGCAGCGCGGGGACCGGCGCTCAGTGACGCCCTGCCAAGACTTCACGGAGGCACTAGCAGAAGCCCCCCTCCCTGTTCTTCTTTTGGCCTATAGCAGATCTTGTGCATGGAGGTGTTTTTTGGTGCAGAGTAGCAGGATCAGACTCGAGAACCACCCACTAAAGAAAAGCACGTGCTCACAACCGTAACAAAAGAAGGAGGAAATTAATTTTTTGTATTAAACGGTACTTTGCTGGAGTGTTTATACTTTGCTACTGATAGCATAACCACGTTCAGTGCCATAATCTGAAGAGATGAGAGGCCTCTTCTTCATGGGGGAAGAACAGCGATTATATTCTTCCAAAGATTAAGAATAAAGTGACCCATCTGCTTAGGTGCAGGAGACAGACCTAAAACTGAGACCATGTCAATGATCAGCCTCCCCTCAAGGAGGATATCGGCACAGGATTGAATATATCTGCCCAGATCCACACAGTAAAATATGTTCTAAGTATATGCTCTTATTTGGTTTTTTTATATCAGCCCCTTAGGACCATCAGCCAGCCCTCACCATTGTGCACAACAAACCCTTCCCCTTCCCTGTTACTCTGAACTTCTCCTCCCATCAGGCTCAGAATCGTCTCAAATCACTTGTCTGAAATCCACAGTGACCATATGAATTGAAACATCTTCTTCTCTTTCAAGTAAAAGCTTCATTCCAGCAGCTCCCAATATAACTGATGAAGTAGCTATCTAAACAACAAACCAGCATTACCTATGTTTTGAGGGAGTCTTTAGTGGGTTAGACCACTTGAAATGCATCCCGTCAGC
>NW_009730355.1:34844-37564 GCF_000703405.1 Apaloderma vittatum
CAGGAAGGGAGAGTCGTCTTTTACAGGAATTTAATATTTTTCAATAGAACTGACCGTGCAGGGAAAGGAAAAACCCTACAGGCATGAAAAAAAGTGCACAGTGCTGGTCTGGAAAGTTTATTTTAAAAACATTACTATATTCCAGTCTGTTACATGTCAGCGGATATAAAGCTCTTCTGAAAATAACATCCAACTGTGGCTATGCCCTTGGTAAGTTCCAAATCTGTACAGCTTATTTCTTGTATCTCACAGCATTGTACAGTCAACACATACTTGGGCCATCTCTCATCGTACCCACCACAGGTGGGGTCCTGCAATTGCTCCAAAACCTTTATCGGAGTGGCTGACAGCCCCACCAAGGTGCCGTGCCTGCTCGGGGATGGCTGCAACACAAAGAGACTTTGTTCTGCCAACGGCTGCGAAGGAACATCCACCAGCGATCGACTTACATGACTGACACGGCACTCAGGGCTTGTGAGCTCCAGAGAAAACCTGCCTGTTGTGATAAGGTGAGAGAGATTTTGGCCTGGATGCAAGGACGCAGTGCTGTGCAAATTAAAAGCAGAGCTCCCGAGAGAGGGGGTCCTTCCGAGCTCACAGCCTCTCCCCACCGCAACCCTGAGGTCCCAAAATTGGGCGATCCCTGCAGATCTCTGCGTGACTTGCTGGACCCACACTGGCCACCTTTGTTTTTCCCTTCCGTGCCGATGCGTCAGCTTGATAAAATATCCCTTTGCAACCTATGACAGAAGTGCAGGAAGAAAGCTGACCACAACCACAAAGCAACTTTCCTTAAAACCAGCAGCAGATGACAGGGAATAGGCTCACGTCTTTAAAGGGAGAAAGGCGGAAGTCGAAAAATCAGATACTAAGAGTCACTTGATGCTGCAGCAGACGTTTGAGTCAGCTCAACTTGAGCCTGGGATTAGTTCTGCTAGAGAACCATGAACTCTGTGAAGGACTCCTCGGAAGCACCAGCATTACCAAGAGCATTTTGCACACTCTATTTCCTTTCCTAATTCTTCGAATGCGGAATTACTGAGGCAAACGACACCTCGGGGGTCAGGGCTAGTAGATTCTGAGATGAACTCCACTCAGCCCTTTACTAAGGTAGATCAGTACTACTACCACGAGTAGAGCTGGAGAGACAGCAAGGCCAAAGGGCAGCTAGACATTGCTCGCATCGGTATTCTTTACAAAACAAGCTCTGATTTGCCTAGACTTACAAAGTTTTCTTTGCCATTCTCAGACGTTTACACTTGGAGAGCGAAGCTCTTGCAAGGAAAGAACAAAATACTGTAAAGGTTTTAAGAATCTTTGGGGTTTATGTTGACAGGAGAATGGGCTTCAAATAAAAGTTCTGCCTCTTAAAGGAGGGCTGCTCAGATTGCTTCTGGCTTTAGCCACGTCTTTGCCAGTGGAGCAGTGGGTAGGCTGCGATGGGTTTAAGTCCCTTCCCTTCCCAAAAAGGGAAGGGGTAGTCGGGTGGTTTTGTGAAATCCGACTATTCCTGGCACGTGATCTGTTTGCGAAGGAAAAAGGAGGCAGAATCCCAAAGCTTTTCATGTGGGAATGCTTCAGGCCACACGATCGTGAAACCAAAATCATGAAGTGCTTACTGAACCGGATATCCCGAGCTGGCTCTGTGCAGGGGTCCTGCTTTAGGAGGAAGGCAAATGCTCCTTGCGCAACGCTCGATATTTTCACACGAATCAGCACTTTTCCTGGCACTAACTCTACGCAAGGGAACAAAACAAATATTGTTCAACGCCAGCAATGACGCTTCTGAGGTGGCATGTACGTTCAACGCTCCCTCAGGCCCTCCTTTAGCTCCGAAAAAGCAGCGGGCAGCTCTGAGCACGGGCGCAAGGCACATGGCACCACCCACCTTCAGCTTGTGCTCCTTCCTGTTGACGATGACAGCTGTGATCTGCTGGTCCATGAAGATGAGGATGGTCACCAGCAGCGCGGGGATGGCTGCTGCCAGGTACACCCACCACGGGTTCCCTCCAAAAGGTGGGATAAACCAACCCCTCTCGGGACTGGTTGGCTTTTAAGGAAAAAAAACTTGCATTAGAGACACGGTGTAGCAGTGATGACATCCTAGATACGTTCGTACTTGCAGCAACGGGGCTACAGGGAGGCATTCGAGGTTTGTGACAGTTTCATCCATCCCCTTAAGAGCAACAAAAGGGTTCAAGGGCGGAGGCAGGATTTAGGAGAAAAATCAGCCAATCAGAATGATGCTAATAAAAAGCATATCATCTAAGTAACAGGGTCCTTTTTCCTGATTACTCTCTTTTGAGGGCAAGGCATTTTATATGGGGCAGAGAGGTGGGACAGGGCATCTCTGCCAAAGGCCACCAAACAAGCTGACAATGACATACCTTAAATTCACTTGGCACAATTAGTTTCGGTGTATCCACACCTACCAGGGCATCTATTCCACAGAAAATCAAAATGGACAAGATAATGGCAAAGTCACTGATGAGCTTCCGGGCCTGAAACAGAAGTTGATACCACACCAGTAGTTAACACATATGGAACACCATCCCCTCGAGGCTTTAATTTCTGCGTGATACTCCAGGTTTGCATTCAGTGGAAATTCAAGCTCGTAATTTCTTCTTCATTGACAATAAGATGCACATTGTCATGTCTGAGGCTACTCACTTACATGTGCTTCAGCACGTTATTACACTGTCTGAAAGCCAAACAATTAA
>NW_009730356.1:0-515 GCF_000703405.1 Apaloderma vittatum
ATGGACGGCTGCGTGATTTTCAGGAAAGACATTGACAAGACGTGGTGGTGGAGTTGCTCTCCAGGTGACTAAGCAAGGAAAATGCATTGAGCTTAGCCCAGGGGGAGAGGATGAGGGTGTTGAGAGCTTGTGGGTAAGAATTAAGGGACATGCAAACCTGGGAGATATTGTTGTCGGTGTCTACTACAGACCACCTAACCAAGAAGTCGTCGTTGATGAAGCCTTCTACAGGCAGCTGGAAGTAGCCTTAAGATCATGTGTCCTGGTGCTTGTGGGTGACTTCAGTCACCCTGATATTAATTGGAAGGATCACACAGCCAAGCACTATCAGCCCAAAAGGTTCCTGCGGTGTATTGATGATGACTTTGTGCTGCTGGTGGTTGAGGAATCAATGAGGAAATGTGCAATGTTGGACCTTGTATTACCAAACAAAGAAAGTCTGGTCACGGATGTTAAGGTTGGAGGCAGTCTTGGCTGTAGTGACTGTGATATGTTAGAGTTCAGTACTGTTAGGG
>NW_009730356.1:580-1483 GCF_000703405.1 Apaloderma vittatum
AAGAGGACTTCATAGTATCCCATGGGCTAGGATTCTGGAAGGTAGGGAGACACAAGAGAGCTGGTCAACATTCAAGCTCTACCTACATCAGGGTCAAGATAAATGTGTTCCCGCTAAAAGAAAATCAAGTAGAGAAGCCAGGAGACCTGCGTGGTCAGGCAAGGAGCTTCTGGAAAAACTCAAATGGAAGAGGGAAATTTACAGTAAGTGGGAAAAGGGTCTGGTTGATTGGGAGGATTATAGAAATGCAGCCAGAGTATGTAGAAAATCAACAAGAAAGGCCAAGGCTCTCTTGCAATTTAGTCTGGCTAGGGAAGTGAAAGAAACAAGAAAAAATTCTTTAAATACACCAATGAGAAAAGGAAGAGTAGAGAAAGAGTGGGTCCACTGCTAAATGAGACGGGAGTCATGATAACAGAGGATGCAGATGGCAGAATTACCGAATGTCTTCTCTGCCTCAGTCTTTACTCCTAAGGCCAGTCCTCAGGGATTCCAGTCCCGAGAAGTAAGGGAGCAAAACTGAGTGAGGATGACTCTCCACTGGTCAGTGAGGATTTGGTTAGAGAACCATTACGAAAACTGAAAACACACAAATCCATGGGCCCTGACGGGGTGCATCCACATGTACCTAGAGAGTGGCTGATGTTGTGGCTGAGACGCTCTCCATCATCTTTGCAAAATCATGCGGAATGGGAGAGGTGCCTGAGGAGTGGAAAAAACCCACTATCACTCCAGTCTTCAAAAAGGGCAAGAAGGAGGACCCTGCCAACTACAGGCCAATCAGCCTCACCTCCACCCCTGGGAAGACTGTGGAGTGGCTCATTCTGAAGGCCATCTCTAATCAATTGGAAGACAAGAAGGTTATCAGGAATAGCCAGCATAGATTTTACCAAGGGGAACTCT
>NW_009730357.1:0-20857 GCF_000703405.1 Apaloderma vittatum
ACCCCGCCCATTAGTGGTGTCTCGCTGCCCGGCGTCCGTCCGCGGGTGCTGTGCCGTCAGGGAACTGAACAACTTCGGAAATAAAAAGCTTCGCTCAACTCATAGTCCCGAGCATCTCGTCCACATCGCTCCCTGAGAGCCAGTCTGGTGGGTGTTAGGCGCTTGCCAGCTGCCAAACTCATAGACATCGCTCAGCAGGTTCTAGTAACTCCCTTCCCGGCTAATTTGGCGACTGTTTTCTTACGTGGAGGTGCAGATGGTCCTGGCAGAGTGTGAGGCACTCGCCTCTTGCAGCAGGAAGAAATGACATTGGTAGTAAGTGAGTGTGTTGGTTAGTTCAGGCAGTCGGCATGGCACTGATAGGACTGTTGCTGTGGGGAGCGTTACGTTGCCCCAGAGTCAATTGCTTGGCTCCTCTCAGTGAGCCTTCTGTGAAATATATGAGAGCCTGTGCTGGGAGGGAGCAATTCCTCCACAAGGCAGGGCTGTGACTCTTGGCAAGAAGGGAAAACAACACTTTGCTGCTGTTAGATCTTCTCCGCAGTCAGGCTTGTCCCCTGCAGCCGCATTTTAGTTTTTGTTCCTTTCAGTTGGAGGCTGGGCAGCCCCCTGTCGTTTCAGCACAGCTTGCTCTCCCTGGCTACCCTTTACGGTGTGTGGCCCAGCAAGTCGAGGCTTGTTGCTTTTCTAGTCTCAGCTGCCGTGAAAGAGACCCACTCCCTTATTTAGACGATAGTGCAATATGTGAATGTGTTTTCTTAGGGCCGAAAAGTTGGTAGGTGGTAAGACAGAAAAACTTTCTGCAAGTACCCTTTCTTCGCTGCGTAGCTCTGCTGCTCAGGAGCTGAGCTGACAGTTCAGAACTTCCTCCTGTTGGCGTCCTGCCACCATAAGCACCGCTGTGGTTAGGAGCTGGGCTAGAAGGCAAGGAGAGGGCTGTTGCCTCTCTTGACATGCAAATCTGTGTCCAGAGGAGGAGGAAGCATTTAGTGTTGGCAGCCCTATTTAGTTTGCCAGAGCACTTGGCTTCCTGAAGGCATCAGCCCATTCTCAGCAATCTTTAGATCGAATCAGTGGGAAAATTATTTCCATGTTGGCTATGTGTTCTGTTTGGAAATCTGGAGCCTGTTGTGGTTGGAGTGAGCTTGATGAGTACGCCGATCTTTCTGTGGCAGCCCAGGCTGGCAACAGCCCTTCCTGAGAAAATTCTTCTGAGCACATTGAGTACAGACAATCCTGATCAGGTCTGGTTGTCTAGAACCAGTGGCAGTGGCCAGCATGCTGTGCTGCAAAGAAGTCAGTGGCTTCCTTATGTCTGCAGTGCTGCTCTCTTGCAGAGAGAAGATAGCAAGGACAGGGAAAGGAGTCAGTGAAAAACTAATCGAGTAGTAGAAAAACTAACTGAGAGTGTCAGTGTGCAGGAGAGGAGGCAGCGACTGTTGTTCCCAGTCCCCTGTTCCAATGCGCATTGGATGGATGGAAGCTGCTGGACAGAGTGGGAGTGGGATGCTGTGAGTGGCATTGTGGGTCATGGATGCATGAAGGGGAAGAGTTTTAATCATCTGCTGGCATGTTTGAAACTGGAACTCTCTCTGTAACCATTAGACTGGCCCTATTCTTTACTGGCAATAAAAAATTCCCCTCAAAATAGTATTACCCACTGTGTCCCTCTCTAGTTTTGTCCTCTGGTTTTCATGATGTGGGATGCAAACAGCAGAAACAAACCTAAAGTAAGTTCTAGTTGAATGCAGGAATGAATGGCAGAAGAGGCTGTGACCCAACAGTATGTTTCTGCCACTTTCCCTCTTTCTGAAACTGTCAGCATGAGCTGGAGAGTATCTGGGCAGCTGATGCCTATAGAAGTCCCTGCTGGCATAGCATCTAACTTTTCTGTCTTGTTTCATTCTCTGACCAGGCTGAAGATGGGAACATCGAGTACAAGGTGAGCCTTTTGAGGTCTTCGTCCCAGAGCATTATTTTGCAGTGAGTAACTTTACCAAAGACAGCGTATGGAGCACATGTCCAAGGAAGGGACAGAAAAGTGGACACTGTACTATCTGAACTATCCATTCAGACTGAACTATCACTGAACTATTAGTCATCGGTGTCTCTCCGTGCCTAGCAATACACAGTATGCCGAGCTAGAAGAGTTTGAACTCAGTATTCATTTTTGAGAATTTGTTTAAGAACATAAGACCCACTATTCTTCCTGAAATCTTCTTTTTAAGAGAGAGAGCTGCAGGTGTCCCCGATAACAGTTTGTCACATTTTTGTGGCTGTTTTGCCATTTGCACTTACTTGGCTCCTGTGTCACAGATAGGTCCCACAGTCCTGTCTTTACCCCACAGCAGGCAGGGTACAGATCCCTTTGGCAAGATGCAGAAAAGTTCTTCTAGCATATATATGTGCACCTGTGTGAAACCTTTTCTCACCTGTTGTATGGCTTCTGTGGAGATGCTGACATGGGCTGTGTTTTCTAGAGATGGGTCAGAGTTGGGGGCATTGCTTCATGATGTTGAGTTAGGGAGTTGCTGGCTTGAGCAAATGGGATTCCCTCTGCATCCAGACTGTAATTACTCCCTCTGTTAAACAGCTAAAGCTAGTGAATCCCTCGCAATATCGCTTTGAGCACCTGGTGACACAGATGAAGTGGCGACTACAGGAAGGCCGAGGTGAGGCCGTCTATCAGATCGGTGTGGAGGACAACGGCCTGCTGGTGGGCCTCTCAGAGGAGGAGATGCGTGCCTCGCTCAAGACCCTGCGCCGTATGGCAGAGAAGTATGTGTTCCCTTTCATCTACAAGACTTGGAGGCAGAAACAGCTTCCAGCAGTAGAGAGGCTTAGCCCCAGGAGTCGGCTGAGGAGCCTGTGGCTCCATTCTACAAAGCCTCTGTATGGCTGAAAGGCCCTCATCATGAGGCTCTGGAAATATTAGGGCAGTTATATTGTTATATCGGCTGGAAGCTTAAGGCTTCTTCTCCAGCTTTCATGCCAGTTTGCCAGCTGTGATCCTAGAGGTGTGAGAGCTGCTGAGTACAAGCGTGTCTCACTTTGTCCTTTTGTGCTCGTGGCAGGGTTGGCGCTGACATTACAGTGCTGCGGGAAAGGGAGGTCGATTATGACAGCGACGTTCCAAGGAAGATAACGGAGGTGCTTGTCCGAAAGGTGCCTGACAACCAGCAGGTAAGGACCTGCGATTTGGCCATTCTCTCCTCCTGAGGACTTAGAGGCTTCACACAAGCAGCTTCCTTTTGGGATGGGAGCCCAAACCCTAGAGGCACTTTGTCATAGATTGGCCCAGAGCAGATGCTTTAAAGAGCTGCCAGAGGGAGGCTTAATTACAATGCTTTTCATCTCAAAGATTGTGGTTAAGGCAGATACCAGTAGGGGAGATTGCCCGGATCAGTGGTGAGAAATTATTTCACTTCTAGGCAACAGTTCTGATGCAGGCCAGTGTGCAAACAAGAGGTTCTGCTGCAGCAAATGGCCTTTTTTGTGATACCAAAGCCTGATGTGTCAGACCACAACTCTAGAGAGTGTATCACAACTCCTGGGCAGTGGTTTGCTGCAAGCAAGAGCAGAATCTGAGCAAGATTACACTGCACCGTGTCCATCGTGGAAGGAAACTCTCTGAGGTGTATCTTCACTGCCATGTAGTGTTCATGCACACCCAGCACAGCAGCAGTTAAGTTTCATATTTTCTCTGTTGTTCTTCCTGTAGTTCTTAGACCTGCGAGTAGCTGTGCTGGGGAATGTGGACTCAGGGAAGTCAACCCTGCTGGGTGTCCTAACACAAGGAGAGCTGGACAACGGGCGGGGCAGAGCACGCCTCAACCTCTTTCGGCATCTCCATGAAATCCAGTCAGGAAGAACATCAAGCATCAGCTTTGAGATCCTCGGCTTCAACAGCAAAGGAGAGGTGAGAGAGTGAGCTGCCAAACTCAGAAAGCTGGAGGACTGCCCTCCTGTTAAAACTGTGAGTGGGACATGAGGAAAGAGGTGGCACTGCTCTGTCTCCTGTAGCTCTGTGTCCCTTAACCTGAGTGCTACTTGTCCGTTTGCAACAGACGTTGGTTCTTTCATCCGTGGTGAATGATCTATTTTCACTAATTAGGAGGTCAAAGGGGATAGATAAGAGCTGGGTTTTCTTCACTTGCCCACTGGGGCTTCTCTCACTGAGTCTTTATGTTCCTCAGGTGGTAAATTACAGTGACTCCCGAACAGCAGAAGAGATCTGTGAGAGTTCTTCCAAAATGATCACTTTCATTGACCTTGCTGGCCACCACAAGTATCTGAAAACAACCATCTTTGGCCTCACCAGCTACTGCCCAGACTTTGCAATGCTGGTGGTTAGTGCCAACACCGGCATTGGTGAGTGTTGCCCTGCCTGCCTGGATTGACAGCAGTGTGTGAAGAGAAATGGAAAATGAGGGGATTAGGCCTTTGTTAGCTAGGAACAGCTGGCAGAAAAAAATATTAGTCTGGAAGCCTACTCTGATTTCTTCTAAGCCAGTGCCTATGAGTGCCTGGGAGGGGAGCAGAGCTGGGATCTTCTTACCAGCTGTATACTGCATTCAGCTGTACCCTGGACAGAGAAGCTTTGGAATTTGAGGCTGTGTTTGCAAGCAGAAAAATAAAAATAACAACTTTGAAGTATTCTTAGGGGTGCTGAATCCTGAAGCCTTGTAAAAAGGCAGCTGGAGTTCTCCCACATCTTTCCTTGATGTTTTTGTGGCTGTTTTCTGGCAAACACTAGCCCAAGAATGAAAACTACTGCATCTTTCTGAAGCAAACAAATCAGTCACAAACATTAATGGTGGTGTTTATTTTTCTGGACTTGTGTTTGGTTTTGTTTAAAATAATAATTTTGCATTTCCATTGCCTGATGAACTAAGCAGGGTGAAACCCCTAGAGTGGGTCTGTAGGAGAGCCAGGAGACATAGCTGTCACGTAAGAAAGCAGCAATGATGACTACTACTGCACCTGTATTCTCACTTATCTCCTGCAGCTGGCACAACGCGAGAACACTTGGGCTTGGCCATGGCCCTTAAGGTCCCCTTCTTCATTGTCATCAGCAAAGTTGACTTGTGTTCTAAAGCCACCGTGGAACGGACAGTGAAGCAGCTGGAGCGAATCCTGAAGCAGCCAGGCTGCAACAAGCTCCCCTTGCTCGTGAACTCAGATGACGATGCTGTTACAGCAGCGCAGCAGTTTGCACAGTCTCCCAAGTAAGGGGCTGTTCCTTCCCTCTACTCGCTGCAGGCAATTCAGACTGGGCTGCTGTGCGGAGCCAGGGAAGGGTGACCACAGGGGAAACAACTATATCTTGAACATCTTGGCCTTTTGTCAAGTTTCCTACCTTTACATTCTCCATGAAAGCATTTTCCCCTCTCAGGACTTTTTCTAGGCTCTGGGAGCATCAGATGCCTGAGACTGCACTGGAGCTACTTCTCCGTGACAGAAGTGTGGGTTGGCAGGGGACTGGTGCCTCAACCAACCACTGAGGCAGAGGTTACTGCAGAGTTGTACCTAGCCTATGTGCCCTCCTCCTCCAACCATTTATCACTGTAGTCTCTGTCCTCTTGCTGGACTCAATAGATTCAAAATCCCAACCACCTTTTGCACCTGCACTCTGCCTTTCTGCTTATTCCTGTCTATTTGTGTCTGACAGCATCACCCCAATCTTCACACTGTCCAGTGTTTCTGGGGAGAACCTGGATCTCTTAAAAGTCTTCCTCAACATCCTCCCTCCACTGACCAACAGTAAAGAGCAGGAAGAACTAATGCAGCAACTCACAGAGTTTCAGGTGCGTAAGGGTGGTTTGTTTTCAGTGTCTGCACTCATTTCTGTGACATGTGACAAACATATAGGGGATCTGGACAACATGGGGAGAGATCACAGAATCACAGAATTGTTGAGGCTGGAAAAGACCTCTGAGATCATCAAGCCCAGCCTATGACCCAACACCATCACATCGCACAGACCGTGGCACTAAGTGCCACATCCAGCCTCTCCTTAAACACCTCCAGGGATGGTGACTCCACCACTTCCCTGGGCAGTGCATCCCAGTGCCTGAGCACCCTCTCCGTGAGGAAGTGCTTCCTGAGATCCAACCTAAACCTCCCTTGATGCAGTTTCAGGCCGTGCTCTCTTGTTCTGTCACTGGTTGCCTGGGAGAAGAGCCTGACCCCCACCTGACTACAACCTCCCTTCAGGTAGTTGTAGAGAGTGGTGAGGTCCTGCCTGAGTCTCCTCCAGGCTAAACACCCCCAGCTCCCTCGGCCTCTCCTCATAAGACTTTCCCTCTAAATGTGGTGAACTCCTGGACTATTGGGAGACATTAAAATATAGGACCCAGTCCTTGAAAAAGCCTGCTAGGCTGGTCTCTGTCCTAACCAAGGATGCCTATCTCAGGGATAAAATTGTTTCTCAGATTGTCACTTAAAAGGCAGAGGTTCCTCCAATGGGAAGGTAGCTCATGGGAGCTCATGACTGTGTCTGATGACCAGCAGAGAGCTCACCTCACTCCAAGGTGCAAGGGGCAGGCACTTTGTTCTCATTCTGGAGTGCTATTTTGCAGCTGTCTGAACAGCTTATTCTTGTTCCCTTGCTTCAGGTCGATGAAATTTATACTGTGCCAGAGGTGGGGACTGTTGTGGGAGGAACTCTGTCGAGGTAAGTGAGACCAGGCAGACAAGACTGGGTGTGAATGGTTGCTGGAGTTCCCACAAGGTTAGAGCATCCGCTGCAGATGGAAGCAGTGCGAGGCTCCATCCTGACTGCTGCCGGATGACCGAGCCAAGTGAGGGTAAAGCCCTACAGGGTGTTGGGTGGTGCCATGAGCAGACTGTTGGCCATGTAGTGGCAAGCAGAGAGTCTGCTCTAAACTTGCTGGATTAGGAACATGACTTGTAGCTTGCAGATTCTCCAGCAGACATGATGTGGCATGGCAGAGCACTGGAGACGGAATGGCCCCTGTCTGAGGGATACTTGGTCTTTTTAGGAGTGACAGTGTGGCTTTTGCTCTTACTGTAGGCAATCTCTGATAGCTGGTCCCAGGTAAGCGTCCAAGGACACTTGCCTCCTGGGCCCCATGGAGTTTGTGTAGGTTGATCCTGGAGGGTGAAATTACTTCCTTGTCTCCTGACAAACTCTGTCCTGCTTTTCTACCCTGGGCAGCGGGATCTGCCGAGAAGGGGAGAACCTGGTGGTTGGTCCCACTGATGACGGGAAGTTCCTCCGGCTGAAAGTGTGCAGTATCCAACGCAACCGCTCTGCCTGCCGTGTGCTGCGGGCTGGGCAGGCAGCCACGCTGGCCCTTGGATCCTTTGACCGCTCCCTGCTGCGTAAGGTGAGTCCTCCTTTTGCCAGGTTCCTCATTGGTCCAGTGAGTGGGACTGAAGGGTTCCCTGCAGATCCCCCACTTGTAGCATGGGAACAAAATAGAGATGTGTGCAGGAAACTTGCTGGAAGGGAATGAAATGACCAGGGTATGAAATGGAATGAGTACAGGGCTGAGAATGGGATGCAAGCCCAAGTCCCAAAGTAGAGAAGTGTTTGGGGTTTGGGGGGTTGTTCAGAAACAAGAGGACTGCCCGTAAGTGGTCTGAGCTTTGGGTTTTTGTGCAGGGTATGGTTATGGTGAGCCCAGAAATGAACCCCACCATCTGCTCAGTGTTTGAAGCTGAGATCGTGCTGTTGTTCCATGCCACGACTTTCCGGAAAGGGTTTCAGGTGACAGTGCACGTGGGGAATGTGCGACAGACTGCTATTGTAGAGAAGATACATGGAAAGGTAAGCATGCAAGGAAAGGGGAGAAAGATAAACCTCCCTTTGGGGCTTATTGGGATTCCACCATGCGTTCCCGTAAACCTGGGGGCTACTGGTGTCTTGAGTAGCTCTGTCCTTTCCTAAGAGCACACTCCATCTCTTTATCCTTGCTATTTCGTTGATTTTCTTCCCAACACGTTAAAGAATTCCCTCCTCATAAAAACAAGCCACATGACTTGTGGCTTGTTAGAGCAAGACTGAGAAGGGAAGCAAACTCTCCATTCTCCAGACCTTGTGTCTTCCTGTCTCCCCTTACACATATAATAATGGGAAGGGCTCAAGCCATACAGTCTAAGGGAGGCAACCTGCTCATTTGCCTCATCTTACCATCCACATGCACCTCTCTTGCATTAGTATTGAAGATGGGTCTAAGCTCTCCCCTTTTTATCTTCAGGACAAGCTGCGGACAGGAGAGAAGGCAGTTGTCCGTTTCAGGTTCATCAAGCATCCTGAATACTTGAAGATTGGAGCCAAACTGCTTTTCCGTGAAGGAGTCACCAAAGGCATTGGGCATGTCACTGACCTCCAAGCCATCACTGCCAAAGAAAATGGCCTGGAGGAGTCCCTGGGGCCTGGACAGCTGAGCTTCTGACTACCACTAGGTCAGAGAGATCTCCACTCACCAGCAACCAGGGAGAAGGATGGAAGCTCTTGTGGCTCTCTGAGTGGTGCCTGGAGCTGCTGCTGTCCCATTCTGGCACGGATGTCCTTCCTTCGCATTTTAGGATGGAGCCTGGGAGAGTTTCTTGCATTCAGTGCCATACGTGGGGCAAGTTAAGCACGTTCTACACATCGCCTGCAGCTTTCGTTACTCTGCCCTCCTTCAGAATAGATCAGAGGCAACTGCAGACCTGGGCAGGCAAGTTCTGGCTTTGTTTATTGTTTGGAAATTATTGGTTGGGAGGAGCAGAACCCTTGAAGACTAGCAGTGAAGGGATGTTTTTCCGTCTCTGACACAAGATCTGGTCCCATTTCTGCACTCTGAGCACTCAGTTGGTAACAGTCTTCTCCTGAGTCATCCCTCTGGGCAGGGGATGGAAGAGGCCCTGCTACCCACAGCAGGGGCTTGGTTGAACCTCTCAAAATGCGTTCAGGACACTTTTTAACCGTTTTAACTTTGGTTGGCTTTAATCTGCTGTGTGTCCATTTGTGTGTTGGTTTTGCATTACACCAATCTTGAGTGTCTTACTGTTGGACAAGCATCCTGTTCCCCACTCACATGTACACACTGCTTCAGCATCCCAGTTGCTGATTCCTGGGAAGCCGTGGCTGCTCCGTGCAGCGCAGCCTCCCAACGTAATGGCGTGAAGGCAGAGTTTGCAGCTGGGCAGGAGGCCGTTCTGTGGAGCAGAGCATGGCCAGGGCCTGTGCTGGTGAGTGCAGGTTGTTCCCATGGTTGTTTGGCCACAGCTGTCACCTGCACGTTGGCAGCAGTGGTTTGCAGTGGGCTCCCTGGTGTGGTTGTTCTGGGGCCTAGCCCAGCTTGCTCCTCACATGCTTGCCTTAATGTATGAGGAGGACAGGCTGTGTGACTAACACAGAACCATGTGACTTCTGTTGTTTTGATGTGATTGGACAGTGGAATGATTTTGTTTCTGTTTCTCCTCGAGGAAGACTTCTTTTTCTTGCCACTGGAGTTTGTTATGAAGAGGAGCGCTGGCATTGCCAGCAAAGAGTCTCTGCACAAAGAGTGGAGCCCGTTTGTCTCCCACCCACTTGTCATGCAGCTCCCCTGTGTGACTGTTACTCCAGGCCGCTCGCAGCAGGGGCTGTAGAGCTGTACATAGGCTTTTGGTTTTGTTGTTGACTGTTAGACCAAATGTGTCAGCTGAGAGCAACAGGCCTTCAGCCAGCCCTGTTGCATGGCGTGGTGGCCTGCCAGCCCTGACTGAAGAGAAAGGCAAGGGCTTGCAATAGCACTTGGACACCCAAACAGCCGTTCCACCACGAGTTAGTTCTGCTTCTGGGCTGCTGGCACAGGCAGTGCCTGTGGGGCTGAGCAGTCCACACTCCAAAGGCCCAAAGCGGGCATGGGGTGCTGTGACCTTTTCTGAAACAGCGAATGGCTGGTCTCACTTCATCCCTGCCACCTATGGCATGACTGTTCTTGGTGCCATGCTCTTCATAATTGCTGTTTTGTTGTCTTGAATTTTTCTAGTGCTGGGGGTTGTCCCTGTTTCCTCAAGCATCTATATATAAATGTACAGAATAAAGATGTTTTATTGAGCTTCCTGGCTGAGTTGTACAATGAGCAAGGGTGGAGCTGGGCTCTTGCCCCGCTGCCCTTGCAGCTGGGTCACGGTTGAAGGTGGCTGCCCCTCACCCCTTCCTAAGCTTCCTGTTCCTGCATTCAGCCCTATAAATACCATCCTGTGGTGTGGAAGGAATGCACGCCCGCTGCTGTTTACAACCATGCTCTCCCAGGCTTATCTGAGCATGCCTGGGTGTGCAGCCTGGGGTGACAGGCAGCCACGTCACAGCACTTCAGGCTGTTGTGGGCGGAACAGTCTGTGGCAAGTACTTCCTTGCAGCCACAAATTCCCCCAGAGCCTAATTAAAGGGATGCTTTTTAGGGCACACATCTAACTGGTGGTTTGTTTTTAAAATAGCTTTGACCTTATCAAGGGGTTTGCAACTGTCGTCTCTCCATGAGAACAGGTAGTTGGGACAAGCACAGGCAGAAGGGCTTCCCTGTGGAGGTGACTTGTGTCATGGAAAGGATTTGCCCGTTGTCAACTTGTTTTTGTGTCAAGTGGCGGCATCCGCAGAGTCCAGTCTTGCCAGACGCTTAGGAAATGAGACGTGCCACTGTCACAGGAGCGTGAGGCAACCCTGCCAGACTGGTTGCTGTTTCTCTTCACATGAGGACTTTGGAAAATTTGTCACTTTGCAACGTGAGGGCTGTCATTAATGGGAGTGACTCCCTAATTCCTTTCCTTTGCTGATTACCAGCAGAGCTGCACGCACGAAAATGAGGTTCTTGTGCTTCCTGAAGTCTGACACTAACTGCTGTCAAGTGTTAGACTCTCACTGACAGCAGTGCAGCAGCTTCCCAGCACAGGCTGTCTGCTGGAAGGAGAGCAGTTCAACAGCTGCAAGTAGGATGGTGGAGTTCAGAAGAGAAGGAGAAACAGCACATGCAAACACAGCTGCACTTTGCATCATTATCTGCTGCCTGAAAGCCTCTCTCCCTGTGCTCAGGGAGGGGAAGCCAGCAGCTGATGAAACTCTCTGCAACCTGTGTTTCCAAACCCCACCCAGTGCTGCCTTGACGTGGCACATTCCTCCCCCCTGCACCAAGAATGGAGTTCAAATTATTGGCAGCAGCACTTCTGGAAGAGGCTGCTGGGCTCCAAGCAGCTCATTGTCTAGATGTGTAGGCGAGCACATCTCTTGCCCTGGAGCCAGTCTCACCCTCTCAGTGCCTGCTCGTCCACCCCACGATATTCTGCTTTGTTGGCTCTGTTACAATTTGTGGAGTGGTGGGACAGCCACTCTGACGTGAACTACAGCCCAGAGCTCAACAAGTAATTTGGCAGAGGAGATACCTGTCATCAAGTTGTGTGTAGAGTGACACAGAGTCTGGGAAGGAGGAAGAAAATGTGGTTATACACTCTCTGCCATGGAGGAAAGCTTTTACAGAGAGCTCTGTGACTGGCAGGTTTTCCATCCCTTCCATGAGACTGTAGCAGTGGCCTGTTTAAGTGTCAATACCAATTACCAGGAATCAGTGCTCAGATTTCAAAAAGCCTAACAAAAATTGTGCTGGTGCAGCAGCTTCAGCTTCTTCAGCTCTTAGTTGACAGGAGCAGTCTTTCTCCTGCACTCCTGAGCTGGTGATAAGCGTCATGCATTGGACTGCTACAGAGAGGGAATTGCCAGACCATTTATAACAGTAATCTGGGGGGAGGGGGAGATAAAAAAAAAACAACTATGTCTTCCATGTGGAGAAGGAAGGAGGAAGCACGAAACTAAACTACCACATATGTTATACAGTAAGGGTGAGGCTTACAACTGCAGCCCAGTGAGAATCGCTATGATGAGAAGGCTTCATGCTAAGTGACTGGATAGAGGTTCAAGCCTAGGCTTGGCTGGAGATTTCTGGGGATAAGCCATTGTGCTTACATTGCCTGCATTTACAGTAGGAACAGAAAGGTGTGGGAACAGAATTCCTGAGCAGCGACACTCTGGAAATACCCATGACAGGAGGTGTAGGTGAGAGTACAGTGCAGCTTCTCGTAGCACCAAGCAGACAGAGGCAAGCTAGTTGTCACCAGTTAAACTGGGCACATCTAGCATGGTATGCAATTCACGAGTTCCAGTTCCTCTTGGCTTAGAGATAATTTATTAGACTCTTCTGCATTAAAACATGACAGGCAGTATAAAAACTTTTGTATTTAAAAACATCATTTCTTTAAAAACACCATGTATCTAAAAACTCCAAGGGAGTTATGGAGATAAGCGCTTAAAGAAAAAATCTAAAGTTCTTGTCACACCTTCTCTGGGTCGTTTTGCACTAGATCCTGCTGGAGGTTTGGGCTTGTTCTTTGCCTTGGCAAGAGGGGACTTGGAAGCTGCAGCCTTTGGGCTGGGAGCTGTTGCTGCAACTGTGGGAGCACTGGGCTCCAGGAAGGAGCTTTGCAGCTCCAGAGCAAAGTGGTAGTCCATGTGCTCTGGGAACTCCCACATCAGCACGTGCTGGCCGCACTTCTCACAGCGCTGCTGGTCCCCTGGCGAGGCAGGAGGGAGTGGGGCAAGCTCAGGAGAGGGTGGCAAATTCTGCTCGTTTCCCTCTACAGCTGGCTCTAATTTCAGAAAGGTCCTGGGTGGAGTCAGGGGCTTTTGTGTAGCATCAGACAGCGACTTCTCACAGGGAAGCCTCTTGTAAGGAGAAGTAGGGCTGCCATCTCTGGGATGTTGCTTCACAGGGGACTCCAGGTCACGCTGCACAGAGGCAAGTCCATCGTCTTCTCTCTCTTGGAGCTCTGGGGAGCCAGGCACAGGTGACTCTGCTGTGGTAGCAGCAGGCCCACTGGTTGCTGCCACCACCTGTGACTGCTGCCTTTCTGCTGCCTTCTGGAAGAATGACTCAATAGCATTAGCTGGCTTCTGCCTAAGCTCTTTGCTGGGGCTCCTAAAGAACTTTACCCTGGGCCTCTTCGTAGATGTGGTGTTTTGGCTGGTGGTAGCAGTGCCATCAGGCTGGGTATCACTCGTCAGGAAGGTGGCAATGCCTGCAGAGAGGAGCGTGGCAGGCTCTGAGAACTTGTTGGCCGATAGAAGCACTGATATGAGTGGTGGAGACCTGCAAAGGACAGACCAACATCAGCTTGGACACCAGCCTGGGAAGCAAGAAGTCTTTTGAGGTAAAACTTTAAGCAACATAAAATGTTCATAGGCAGGGGACAGGAGAACTGCAGTCCAGGTATGTGGCAAGGGGTGGGAGAGATGTTCCTCTGAAAAAATGTTAGTATTGCTACCTCCAGAAGAGATTCTCACAGACATAGCAGGCTGCGTTGGGCAGAGCAGAAAACCTCTCCCCAGAACAGCATTTCTTGAAGGAAATGGCACTAGAGCGGGGGCAGCCAGCTGCCAGCCTGTGCTTCAGTCCACTGCAAGCCTGAGCTGCTGCGAGACCCCCAGGCAAGGTGAGAGGGTCTCAAGGGAGCAGCAGCCTTCCTGGAGCCCAACAGGCAGGACCTTCTTGCCTTAATTATGCCTCAGGCCTCACTGCAGAGCAGGAGGAAGGAAGGAAGTCATGCTGAATATGGGAGCTCTGCACCTTAGTTTTCCTTCTCGCCCCAACGGCCTCCTCCCAAAAAGCACCTTCGTCCTTAGGAGAGACAAGCAAGGCCTAGCTAGCTTCTCTAGCCTGGCAGGGCTCCAGCTGGACACCTCCCTGCCAGAAGCAATCATCTGCTCCAAGTACAGAAGTCGGAAGTGCTTCGCCAGATGCGGGGCTAGGAAGAGGCCAGGCTCTCCCAGCTGCCCTACCACTAACAAGTGGAGGTCGCCACACTCCCCGTGTGCTGGGGATCACTTTTCCTGCCAGCTGGCGTAACATTCTTCCTTTCTGTCAGGTCCCTGGCTCATCCTGCACCTCCCACAGCAGAGCAACCCCCGACAGGGACGTGAACACACTCACCAGGCGGCCTGGTGAGTCCCAGCTTCGTTGCAGTTTTGGATGAGGGCAAAGGCGTCGTTGCACATCTTTTGGGCATCATAGCGGGACAGAGCGCAAAAGCGCGACACCCGAGTGTCTCCCTGCATGCGGATGACCACCATCAGCTGCTTGGCCACTCGGTGGTTCTGCAGAGAGAAGAGGCAGCTGTGTTTCAAGCGACACCTGCTGGAAAGAGCAGGAGAGAAAGGCCGAGAACACCGTCTCGCTGCTCAGCTTCCACCCAGCTACCACCTTCCGATGATGCCGTGTGACTGATAGCAGCTTGTCCTGATCTCTGAGGGATTAGATACAGAGCTGTGCCACACAGAACAGTAAGCAGTTACTCCTTGCTTTCCTTCAAAGGCAGCTGTGCACCTTCTCCTGCTCCCCCTGCAGCAATGAAGCTGACAGATTAGTCTCGCCCTGGCCTGCAGTCTGCCATCTGGATTTGAGCGTATTGCTTCCTCTCACAGCCCACAGCACAAGCAGAGCTGCATCAGCAAAGACCTTGCAAGGGAGCAGCAGCTTTCATGTCCCTGCATCCTAAAGCATGGGACAAGGACCATCCTTAGTCCTGCAGTGTTCTGGGGCAAAACCATCCTTCTCAGCCGTGCTCCTGCACGTCTCTCTGCTTGAGGCACCTCAGCACACAGGCACACAGCTGAGGGCAAGCAGAGTTCCTCCCCTGCCACCCACCACCCTCGGCCTCCTGCAAACAGCTCATGGTGCAGACGTGACATGAGGCTTCCTGAAGGCCGGTGGGGAGAACGCTGTCCCTGTGCCTCTCCTTACCTGGCTCCTGTCCTTGATCAGTCTGGACTCCAGCTCCAAGGCCAGCTGCAGGAGCCAGTGCTGTACCTGGACAAAACAGCATAACAGATAGGTTGGGCCTCTGCTCACAGTGCTGCCACCAGGCCAGCGCAACACTCCGCACACGGGGCAATGCTGGAACAGAATCAGACTGGAATGGACACACACTATCACAAGGCCCCAGATGTGGAGTACTCCTGCAGCAATCAGCCCACGTGAGGATTCAACACTGGGGGCAGGGCACTACAGATACATTTAAGTCCTGCAGCATTACTACTAGACTCTGCCAAGTAATCTGGGTCCTCTGCCCTGGATCTCTCTTTGCATCTCCCTATAGCCCTGTGGGAACCTCTCCACAGCTAATAGGTAAGGTAGATCCTCTCTCTTTCTTTGGGCTAGTCACCCTCTTTCTAGCAACCAAGCTCTTGAACCTTGACACTACTAATACCTTTTTAACAGCACAGGCCCACAGTTTGGCTTGTGGAAATTACAACAAGGCTGGACCTCTTTGTGCAGGAGTTCATCAATGCGTTTCTGTCAAAAGAGGATTTCTGTCACAACTGTCAATTTCTGTCAAACCACCTCCTCCCACTAAGCCCCAAGGCTGCATTTCAGGGCACTGTGACACAGAAAAGCAGCAGTTTTGCAAACTAGTTTCAGCTTTAGTGTTCTCATCTTCTCCAGTGGGAAGGCCGAGCCTTGTGCTAGGTGTAGGCTTCTCCTACCTCCTTCTGCGTGGCCAGAGCTGTCCTCCCAGGAAAGTTCTTGCTGCACCCAATGGACTGGGGCAAGTATCGGTTTTTCACGGGTTCATCTTCAATTCCTCTGCACAAGTCATAGAGCCAGGAACTGAAAGCCACAGAGGAAGCATGAGGTGAAGGCAGCCACAGACAGGCAGGCATCACTGGGCAGCAAGTCAGCCTTCTGCTGAGCTACGCTTTCAGCTCTGTGCAGGCTGTGACGCTGCCTCTCATCCCCAGCTCTGCAGTTGCAGCCGCAGCTGAACAGGCAGCCTTCCTTCAGGCCACAACTGCCTGACAGCACAACTCCGCCACCGCTTCCTCTGAAGCGGCAACAGTTCACCAGTCTGCAGGGCACCCCAACCACTGCTCTAGGCCCAGAAATGATGTTTCAGGCTCCAGTTCAGCCTTGTAATTTCCTCTGTAATAAAACTGCCAGGCTGGCCTGCTTCCCAGCCTGCAGGGAGCTCTTCCACAGCTTGACCGCATCCTGTAGAGGAAGGCAGAGGAGCTGGCTGACAGGCAAAACATTATCCAGAGGATGGTGCCTGGAAGCAGGCAAGACTGGAAACCTGTTTGTGGGCCTGCCAGACCAATGCTTCTCAAAGATGTCATGAAGAGTTTTACCTTCCAACCTTTCTAATCACAGCAGAACAACCTGTGACCAGAAGGAAGCCTCAGTTCCTCCCAAGAGCCAAGTTGTGGTGAGTGGTTTATCATTACCCAGTTTTGTCTCCAAAGTGAGTCTGGAGCTCTGTCTCACTGAACTGTGTCAGCTGCCCCATGTACTCTATTCCCAGGATGTCTGTGATGGCAGTGCCAAGCTTGCCTCCCAGGTTACGGCTACAGCAGAGAAAGAAAGAAAAATAGAAAGCACAAATGAAGCATCATCTGGAGACTATGCCAAGTCATCTTGCAGCAGCTGTCCCTAGATGAGGACAGCTATAAGCAGTCAGGAACTAGCAGGACAAAAGGAAACACTTGGTACACAACAGCTTTTCTTCTCATAGCAGAAGGACACATAGGAGTTGGAAGTGGGAACTGCTCCTTGGCTCACAGTTTCAGTGCTTCTCCCTCAGCTCTGCCTTCAAAATGTGATCCCAAACCATGCTCTGAAGAATGCCCCACACACTTCCTGCTTCCTCCTACACAGACAGGACCTTTCCCCACACTCCCACCTCTCCATCCTCAGTGAGACACAAAAGGCAGAGAGCAGCCACGCAGGTCTGGAGAGCAAGACCAGGGATTCCTTCCTCTGGAGCAGCGGTCCTGATAACTCTTCCCTGCAGCAGAAAAAGTACTTGTGCACTGTATGAATGCTGAAGACCAAACCGCATCTGCTCTCTGGGAGCACAGCTCTGTCACTCACACTGAAGCACAGCTATGGCCTCCTTGCTCACATTTGCTCCTAGCTTACACCTGTGCGCCCCAGCCGTTATCCTGAGCACAGTTCTGCCCAGGGAAAGGCTGCCTGCAGGATGCTCGTGGGCTCTTCAAGTATGGTCCCTTCACTGGCAGTGCTGCAGCTCCCAAGCATGCTCCTCCCGAACTGCAGCTCACAGACGCGAGGGATTACTGGCAGGATTTCCACACTGTTTGCCACTAGCACTCATGAGCAGTTACTGTGGAGATGAAAGCCTTTGTTGGCTGCTATCAATTACCATAAAATTGTTCTCTGTTGAGGTGGCCAAGGAACAGTTTCCTACCCCCAAGTCACTTTAGTTCTGCTCACACAAGCAATGATGACAAACCAACAGAAGCAAGTACCATGACAATGAAGACAAACAGGGCGCTCTTCCTGATAAAAGCTTGGATTGCAGAAGCACAGCACCAGCATTTCCAATACATGCTCTTGCCACAGAGCAGCTCAGCCTAAGCCTCATGCTGCATGAAAGCAGGCAGCTCCCCAGTACTTACATATTGCTGATGGGCAGTTGGCTGAAGAGCTGTGGGACAAATCGCGAAGATACCAGCGTCTGGCGGTTGGGCTTGTTTAACCCACAGGCCAGTTTTGCCAGTGTCTGTAACACAGGAGAGGGAGGAAACACTGTTATTACAAACTTTGCACTGACTTGGCTGTGACTCTACCTAACAACTTGTGCAGTATCACCTCTAAGAGTTGCCTTTGGAATAGCTGCTAGGAAGGATGTGCAGGTTGCACCGTTGCTTGCTCCCCTAGTAGTACCCTGGCATGCACTGGCTGGGTGCTCTGAAAGCACTGCTGCTTCCAAGACTTCCAGCTCTGCAAAGGGCTGGACTCCCGCTCCACACAGCTTAGGGAATCTGGGTCTATCACCTGTTCTGGCTGGCTTAGTTTTCCATCAGGCGAGCATGCTAGAGCTTTCAGAGCATCCCCATAATCCTTCTCCGGGCTATTTTCTCTCACAATATCTTGTTCCTTCATCTTCTGTGTTTGTCTTGATTTTTTCAATGTCAGTATTTTAACTGTCTCTCTGCGAGGTCGACAGCAACATAATGCTGCAAAAGCAAATCTGCAAAATACAAAATTTCTAGCCTGGAAGGGATGTTCACTAGCCTATCTGCTCTACAGCTCCTCCTCCCGCTCTAAATCTACTACAGGATCAGGAATACGCAAACCACCTTGAATTAAGTTTAGCCAAGCATTTGGGATTTTTTTTAATAAGTCTCATAACTTCCTCTTTCACTGCTTGACCACACGTCCTGTAACTAAGCAAAATTTATTTCCTGCCTATTGAGCTATGACATTTGTTAACAGCCTCTTCTACAGATTTATCTACATTCTCCCTCTTCTCTAGACAAAGATCCCTTCAACTTTTCATATCCAGTCATTTTCCAGATGTTCAGCTCTTCTTGTTTCACTTCCAAGCTTACCCACAGTGTTCATAAAGTGCTGCAAGCTGGACCAGCTACCAAGACTTCATGGGGAGAAACAATTTACTTTTTCTGACACCTTCACTAATCTGCACATGCTGAAGCAGGCTTTGCCATTTCCACAAGAGCACTTGTATGACTGACTCATTCTGCGGCTTATCCACAATAACTCCAGGCTCCTTCCTGATTTACTGTGAATTAACCAAAAGCCTGCCGGTTGCTTTTTTTCCTACTAACCACAAAAACAGACGGTGAGGAGCATAAAAAGCACTGCTTGGTGACTTCAGACTGTTTCTGGGCTTTTCCAAGCCCAGAATTTTCAGCTCTAATTTCATCTCCCAGAACTCTCACACCCTGAACTCCATCTGTACCTAGCATCACCTGTATTTCCACAGCTGTTCCCTCTCCATAGGCTTCAGTGAAAATATTGGCTCTTGGCAGACCTCAGACGGAACCCACTCTAAACATCCCAGTTCAAGTATACTCGCTGAACCAAATCATTATGGAAAACAGTATTTTCTTCAGCTAGATGCAAGTCTTTCAGATAACCTCAGTTGTGTTGTGTTTCGCTCATGTGTCACCATCAGCTTATGTGACTCAGGGTGAGGTACGTTTGAAACCTTAAGGTCAACACCTCACATCTGCAGTTTCCCCTGTAAGTTAGGCCATTTATGCTGTCAAAGAGGGCACATAAACAAGTTCGGCACCAGCGGTTCTTGATAAATCCATGCATCCTCCAGATGCTTCCAAAGACCTCATTCAATTATTTGGTTTCATTTATGAGACGAGTTCCTGGCATACTCTAACAAATTAGCTCACTAGGAAGAAAAACCCCTCAGGAGAGTTTTCCTTAGAAAAAACAGGAGCTTAAAGCAGGTAACCTCCACCCTGAGTTTTAGGCAACAGCACCTGTAGCCAAAGAATAGTTTTTATTGACAAATAATCCCAGCAACTTGGAGGAAGAAGAATACCAGTTTGGGGCATGCTTAGCCAGCTGCTGAGAGCAGCCACAGGAGCACTTGGTGCATGACAGCAGCTGCAGACACAAACAAGTCTTTGATGCTGCAGCTATAAAAGGTTTCCTGCTGTGTGAGATGCAGGGTGGTTTACTGATCGCACCTAGCACTCATTTTAATTCTTTGCAGAAAAGGTTTGCAACTACAGAGGTAAGCTGGCTGTGGAAGTATGTTCTGCACAGCCACCTGTAGGTTCTGGTAATCTCTGCATTGTGCTTGCTGGTATGGATATAAAACTCTTCAGGGACAGCACAGTATATCATTATTTCCTTAGTCCCTTAAAGAAAATAATAAATCAATCAATCAATCAGTCAATCCAGTAATAGAAAATGGAAGCTGGGATAAGCTCCTAGGGATTGCAGGGATGTTCTCTGTTATTCTTGATTAAAGAGAACAGAAAGGCAAACTGAACATCCCTTCCACTTGGAAATTTCTATACCGGTGATCTTGCTCAGCTAGCTCATTCCTGCCTCACAGTCTGCTCTAGTTTCAAGGTGAGCTGGTGCAGAACTAGCTCCAGTACCTGTGTACAGCTGATAATAGTTACAGTTGTTTCTGCAGCAGTCTAAGATGAAGTTTATCTTCCTTAAGTTCCAAAGCATCCATTTAGTCCTAATTATTTTCTTATTTTTGTACTCAGAACTTTTTTTAAGTCATAACCATACAGATAAGCCCCTTTTACAAAGAACAAAACTACTGCTAGGTGCTCTCAGTACACCACCCTGCTGACCAAAGTCCGTTTGTTTCTGCAGCTGCTGTCATGCACCAAGTGCTCCGGTGGCTGCTCTCAGCAGCTAGCCGAGCATCACCCAAAGCGCGGCCAGCACCTGTAAAGATTGAGTGACCAGAAAAAGGAAAAGCAACCTGACTCACCTCAGTGCCCCAAACTGGTATTCTCCTTCCTCCAAGTCTCTCAGAACTTGCATCAGTAAAAACTATTTCCTGGCTACAGCCACTGTTGCCTAAAAATCAATGTGGAGGTTTCTTTAAGATCTATTTTTTCCTCAAGAAAACTCTTCTGGAAGACTTAAAACCATTTTCCTCCTAGTGAGCTAACTCGTTAGGGTACACCAGGAATCCAGGCAGTAAATTAACCAAGTGCTGACTGCATAGGCCACATCTCTTGGAAAAAAAAGTCTCCTCGCCTTCCAATCTGTCCTATAACTTCCCTCAAGGTGTGCTCCCACATGGCTGCATTCTCCACTCAGCTCATGTTCTATAGGAGGCTTGGCAGAGTCTATAGGAAAGCGTCTAAAGCACGTTCTGACTCTGCTACTCAGAAGGAATCAGGCTGATGCGTTACACACATACCTTATTGTGTGAAATCCCAGCTGAACACCGGAATCCGGTGGCTGCTTCTACAGCCACCCTAATTTCTTCCACAATTACTGCACCCATGGTCAGCTGCAGGTCAGGACAATCAAGGTTATCAAAAGACAGTGAC
>NW_009730358.1:0-18017 GCF_000703405.1 Apaloderma vittatum
GCTTCCACGCTTGGGAAATGACAGTTCTCGGCACGAGCCTCCTCCCGCCCGCCGGAGAGTCCTCCTACAGCACCTTCGCTGAAAAACATGTGTATGTTACCTCCTGCCACCAAAATCATTGGTTCTGCACACTCCTGACACCATAGCGATGAGTAACTCAACCTGAAATTCCCACTTCCCACAAGCCCATGTGTGGTGAGACAGCCGCCTCCCTCTCTCCCTGCAATCCGCGGAGCACCCTCTTCCTCACCCGAGTCCCGGGGAGCGCCCCCGCCACCGAGTTCCTCCTCTGGCTGTGGCACGGGACCTCCAACACTTCTGTAAAAGGATCACTGCACTATAAGAAACATAATATTCTCCCTAATTTGTCGTCTTCTTGATATCGGATGTAGTGATTAGAAAGTTACAGTATGCTTCCTAAGTACAAATAAATGTACCTAACTTTTGTTTGTAATCCTGCTAACAAATCCACCTGTATGTCAAATCATTGCAGTCACTGCAACAGCCCTGAAAAGATATTCCACGGCGGATGTTTCATTTTTCATACACGTATATATGTCATCAGAATTTCCACTAGGCTTACTACTTGGACACTTTGAAATACAGATGAAATGTATGCAGCATTTGCACTGACAGAAAGAAAAAAGTTAAAAAAAAAAAAAAGGAGGAGGAGGGGGAATAAGACCTCCTTCCTGTGCCACTATATTTCATCTGTTTCCTTGACTTCAAGAAGCTTGTGGAGAAAGATAATTAGGATTCGTTGTTATCATAACTTTAGAAGTTGTTCCTCAGAAACTGACTCAGAACCAAGTTGCTTTTTTTTTAACTAGTTCTTAGCTTTGAGATATTCCCTTTGGCTTTGAAAATCAAAAAGCCAAGGTGTAAAGCAGCCCTAGCTTATGACAAAACAGCACTTTTTTGTCCTCTGGTTAAAAATTATCCACCTTGTTTTCAATGCTGATCTACTCTAGCAGCCTCTGCTAATCCATCCTCCATCATAAACCCTGAATCTCTCCCGGCCATTCTGCCTCACCTGTGAGTTCTGACTGGCAGAACTGAGTCAATCCGATATTGTTGTCCACCAAAGCTGTTGGTGTTTGAACACGCTGCACCAGGGATGGTTTTCATTAGCACTGAGAATGATTCATGTGAACAAGGATCACTGACCTTGACATGACATGTACAGATACACCCCGTGGTGATGAATGTAATAGAATAAACAGTTAGATATGACTGCTTATTCCCTCTTGTTGTGTTGTTCTTACCCAATTCTATTGCACTGTAATACAAATAATGACTCATTTGCTTACCCTCATAAAAGCACATTTAGAAACCCACTATTCATCTCCACTTGAAGGATCTTGAACAAACACAGTCTCCAAACGACTGATTTAAGTCACATATATTTCTATCACTTGATACTGTCCCTGTGGTTATTGATAAAGACTACACAAGTGGGTGTGTGTTGTGCCATGTCACGGCTGTTCTGCACAAGTAATTTTATAGAGAACAGCCTTCTGTTAAATGTACTTTTGTAATACTATTCACACAGGGGAGCAGGAAGAAAGAAAAACAAAAATAAATACATCTGGAGATATATCTCCTTTTGCAAAGAATATGAAACTCCTGCAGCAATTAGTTGGAATGCAAATTAAGAATAACATATAAAAAAGTTTTGCAGTGAGCAATATATTTTAATGATAGAAAAACATATCGTATATAAAACAAGCAATTAGTGAGGAGAAGGAAAAGTCCAGAATAGTTGTATGTAGAATTAATATTCCAGAACAGGTTTAAGAAATAAGAAAAAAATAAATAAGAAAAAAAATATACTTACCCTAGCCTTACATACTTAATTTTTCTTTGTGCCATGTGATATTTTTGGAGAAACTTCAACAGCTGAAAAAAAATTCACAATCCCTTCTTGAAAGATTAATTTTTCCCTGACCAATATTTAATAACTGGCTTCTCTTCTCTTCTCTTCTCTTCTCTTCTCTTCTCTTCTCTTCTCTTCTCTTCTCTTCTCTTCTCTTCTCTTCTCTTCTCTTCTCTTCTCTTCTCTTCTCTTTTCTCTTCTCTTCTTCTCTTCTTCTCTTCTCTTCTCTTCTCTTCTCTTCTCTTCTCTTCTCTTCTCTTCTCTTCTCTTCTTTTTTTTTCCTTTTCTTTTTTGTAAGTAGTGAAGACACAAGTGTCTTCTTAAATATTCTCCTACAGTGTAGTATCTGTGATTTAAAGAACCCTCACACTTATTCATTATATAGCAACATAAGGTGTAATGGAGAATATGAGAAGCATCTGTTGAAAAGAAGAGGTAAAATTATCACAAAATGATAATATTGAAATGTTATATGATACCTCTATGTATCATCCTGTCATTCCTTTCATGTAGCATTCTAAGTTTCAGACTAATTTTTGCTTATTCTTGTTTATGTTTCCTGCTCATTTAACATTGAAGATGTACAACTGTCTTCATGTATTAACTTGGGGCTGTTTTTCCATAGCCAAAGGAAAATTTGGATGTCATATCTCTCTGTTTAGCATGTTCTTTGCATAGACACATTAAACAGACTGGTGATTTGAATATGTGTTCTAAATTTTGCTTCTACCAAATTGACTTATTCAGACCTTCACAAATAGGAGCATTGCCATACTTGCTTTTTTGCTTAGGCATCTGCTCTTTTACCTAAGAATAATGTAGAAGAATTTCCAATAATATAATTTCTCAGTGCTGAAATTATCATACTTGCTTCCTTTGGAAAGTGGAATATACAGTGCTTTCTGCCTTGTCAGCCCATCTGAGGACATGACCTCAAATTTCAAAGGTTTCCCCTCAGTTCATGGTAGCAATCCAGCTCTAATCCAGAAGCCCCAAGAGAATTCTGCCCCTTCTCACCTTTCAGTCCAAAACTTGCTGACAACATACTGATAATTTACCATTAACAAGAACTTTCTTTTAGCATGTTTTGGTACTGAAGATACCTACCTTCTCCTAACCTGGTCAAGCATAGGAAAGCCAGATGGGGTGCACAAAGTGAAACTGATTCCTTGCAGAGCACCATTTCATGTTCACATGGGAATCTGTGACTTGCCATCATGTAAATATGCAAGTGATTTTGTGCAAATCAGATGCTGCCAGGGAGCTGCCGCCGCTGTTCCCAGTTCCACCACCATTGTAGCTGCAATGAGGCCTTGAATAACCTGGTCTAGTTGAGAATTTTACCTGCCCATGGCAAGGAGGTTGGATGAGATGATTTCTAAAGTCCCTTCCAACCTAGGCCATTCTATGATTCTATGACTCTTCAACAAAAACAGAATAATTACAAGCATCTTCTTTCTGGGCCAACTTACTTGCCCACAGCTGCCCTCCCATGCTTTGTGCAGGTGCAAAGCTGTGATAAAGCAGCTAAACTGTCACCTGTACTCCAGCTTGCTCTTTCACAGCAACCTCAGCTATATTCATGCATCGCTTTGGTTCAGCCTGTGTGTGCTTCTCTTATGCTTCCCCTTGCGGGAGGGATAGGAAAAGCAGCGAGTTGGCTTTGGCACCAGCTACAAGACAAGGCATGGGACAGGAATTAAGCTGTGGTGGCTCTTGCCTTAGTGACAGCAGCATCCACCTCCAGCACAACTTTCTAACCCTCAGTATAACCTTTCCACGTCTTCTTTCTTTCATGTGCTAGGAGCAGCTATGCACACGCTGGCATCAAGTCCAGAAAAGATACTGCTCCTGGTGGTGGGCACCAGCAGCTCAAATCCATCAGAGCACTGCTGGCTGAGGCTATTTGAGGAAAAATACCGAACCAACTTTTAACGAGTTTTTCTTTGCTTCTTGTGCTCATAATTGTTTCACAGAGCTGGGGTTAAGTTTAGAGGTCTAGATATTCATCATAAAAAGGAATGTGCAGTGGAGTCAGGTCTTCGTACTGAAAACCTCACAAAAAAAAGACAGCTGCTTTAATTTTATGTTGAATAAAGCAAATAGGGACTTACCTTTGTATCTACAAAGTTTAATTTTGATGTTACATATTCCCAAAATTCAACTACACTTGACTTCCCAGAATATTTCTTTTAAGTGTAATATTGTTTCTCCTACTCCTAGAAACTAGGGTAAAGAGTAGGTAACTGTGAAACAATGTCACTCTGGAAAGCAACATTTCTGTTCCTTTTTGCCCTTGCCTGTGTTGCTTTTTTTTTTTCCCCCATGCGCCTTTGTTCCTTCAGTTATTATGACTAATAGGAAAATTTGTTTTCCAGCAAATGGAAGTGAAGGGATGTATTTCCGATGGGTAGGACAGAAGATATAATCCATAAACTGCATCCATGCTTTTCATGCAACACAGAGTTTTATCATTGACTGTAAAAAGCAATTAAGGGTCTACCCAAAGAGTCCAGGATGCTGGGTGGATGCACCAGAGGTGATAAATATGGAAATTTAGAAACTCCACAGGATACAGCTTTGACCTTAGAGGATTTCAGTTACTATTCTAGAAGTACAAATCTTAAATGATCCTATTACATGCTGAATATCCTGCCAACAAGTCCATTTTACTCAAACTTTTACTTAAATCTGATCAGAGGAAGCTACTCGAACCACAATCCTGTCTCTGAGATATTGTTGTGCAACAGAGCTGTCTGCACATTTTTGTCTTTTCACCCAATATATTGAAGGAATACAAGATTTGTAATCTCGAGTTCGTTTATCTTAGTATTAATGTTTAAGGTGTTCCAATATTTCACTACTCAGAGCAGGCAAGTGTATCACTAACTCAATGAGCAAACATTTAGAAAGATACAAGTGTATATTCCCAGGCATCATCATTTAGTAACTCACATATAAACCAGGAGGTTTCTGTATGAAATCTCCTTTTCCTTTATACTTGTAAAAACAAGTACAAAGAAAAAAAATTATATTTACTGCTCCTTCAGGTCAGTCAAGTTTTGGTGACTTAAAAACAAACCTTATGTAAAAGAAATTTCTGTTTCAAAGCCATAGAATTACTGCGGTGTTGCCTCTTGGCCCCTCATAACAACTAATGAAATGGAAAGGCTCCTCAAAAAGCTAGTTCACAAGACACTCTTTAGGTTATACAAGAGACAGGATCCCAAGAGAAAGCACGGTGCTATCAGGTATTTACTAGCACTTCTGCTCTTGATACTTTGAGGAATGGGATCTTAGACAAATATAAAGCAAGAGTATGACCACGGATCTGTAAGAAAACTATTAGAAGGTTGGTCATAAAAGGCTAAATTCAGCTTATAATTACTCCAGACACAGAATTTAAGAAAGAAATAATTGTGGTAAGATAGTTCAAAAAGATCATCCTTTCTGCTTCTTTCCAAAATGAAACAAATTTTCCCTGAATTTTCTGAAATCTTTAATGAACAAATTTGGCAGTCTGAGAGAAAATTCCTATTTCTTCCTTCTTGACACATATTTCTTGTGATCTCCAACTCCTACATTATTTCCTATGTTGGTTATCAGTCTTCCTCTGTGTTCAGCTTGGTTCCTGCTATAAATATGTTTCCCTATCACTGTGTCAGAAACATATTTGCTGTGCTTTACTTTAAAAAAAGTAGTAGTAATATAAATGAAAGTCGGTTTAACATAACTGACCACAGAAGCAGGACTATGAATTTAGATCTTACAGATGTGAACAGAAATGAACATTTCCTATCCTAACTAGAACAAAGTCATTGCACTGCAGTGGGAATTCACCTTGCTGAGGGAAAAGAAAAAAAAAATGGCTAGCTCTTTTTCACCTGTCACCTTCTCAAAGGTTCATTGAATCAGACACAGCCTCAGCTTCTATTTGCAGCTCTGTAGGAAACTGCAGAGAACCTATTGCCAGGGGCTACAAGAGAAATGTACTGAATGATACATTACCTCTCCTGGCTGTGCATTTCCTCACCAACAGCCACAACATCTGTAGCATCCCTCCAGCATACAGTAGGTTGCAGGAGCTTGCTGAAAACCTCCTGCAGGTTTTATGGTATCAGTGACTGTGAATAGTTTGTTTGTTCTTTGTTTCTGTGATCATATTTCGGAGTTTTGCCCTCTACTTCACTGGAGTTATACTCATCTGGGATTGGGCCCTAAATGAAGTGGCTTAAAAGCCCATCAAACACCAGTTATGCTGCACCCTTAGGAAGCAGCATGTTAGTAACTAGTAACACGTTACTAGCTTGAGTAACAACTCATACAGTTGTGGAGGTCTACTCACCCATTAAATCCACTACAACTACATTATATGGCTTTTCCCTGGCTTTTAGTCAAAAACTGTTTCTTTAGGTGGTTTTGGTAAAGAGAATATACAAGGATGAATTCACATCGAGTAAGATAGATTTTTAAACGTGTCTCAAAATGACATAATTTGTTCTGTGTTCCTCCCTGCTTCAGTAACCACCTAATTACCGTAAAAACTGTTGCATTACTATTTAAAGTAAGTATAAATAGGTATCTAAAAATCACTTCAACAAAACTTTAAGAAAAAGTTCTATGTCTTTCTATGCAACATCAATGAAGAATATGGAAGGGAACCAAGGAAATTCCTCTGGAATTATGCATGCAGGAGATCCTTTATCACTAGCATTAGTTCTTTTTCCTTTGGCTAGTTCCCCACTATTCACCATATAACAACATTCCTTTAAATTTCTAGTTGCCTTCGTTCTGCAAGTTTCTCCGGTGTTTTCACTGGCCTCTAGCGGAACCATTGCTTGCTGTTCAGGGTTTATTCTCTGTTCTCTATAATTTTGGACCCAGGCGGTGTTCGGGGATGGTTCAGAATTGAGGGGACTGCTACAGCTCTGTCACATTCAGTAGCTAAATTCCAGGATATTGACAGTGATGACCTGACCACCTAGCAGAACATGTTAATGGGTTCCTAAGTTATCGCAATATTACTGCATGGCACCTTATCGCAGAGGCACCCAGAAAAACAGACAGGGTTGCTACAAAGAGTCAGAATTTATTTTAACCCAAAAAAACATCAGGCATTCCAACAGACAAAGTATATTACAGATTCGGATGCAAGTTGGGAAGTATCACTACACAATTGGATTAAGGAATTCACAACTATTCCTTTAGAAATATGACCAAAGCATGCACACACTCACCCAACAATAGGGAGAAAACCCTTAACTCTAGGTTACCCAGAAAATCATGGACCCCCAGAGGGGTCAAAGGCTGTCTCAAGGATATATCCAGAAGTCTCACTCACCAGTAGGGAGTGGTGGGATCTCTCAGTCCTGGGAAGTTTCCTTGGACAGTGTCCCCACCCAAGTGAGTGAGGGTCACCGACTGCAGATCTGCTGCTTTGAGGAGGACCTACTGAAATGGGCTCTCTGGCAAAGACTCATTTACACCTGAGTTGAGTCTGGTTGTGGTCAATTTCTAATTATCTCAGGAGCACAAAAGACATGGTAAATAAAGTCATCAGGTCTCATCAAGCCCCAATGGCCAACCTTGCCAAATCCTTGGAGCAGGTCTATCATCAGATTTTTTCAGGGACTGGTCTCCAGCCTTTTGCAAGGCCCGTTGTCAGGGAGGATGCCACTGCCACACACTTGTCTCACTACTTCCTGCTTCTTTGATATACTATGAAGAGAACTATCACAATACAATGGCACATGCTACTTAACCTCTTTAAAACCTATTTGCCCTGAGCAACAGAATTTTTGCAATTTTGTTCTTTTGGCCTGCAGAGAAAAGGGTTCCAAGGTGAAAGGGTGACATTTAGACCATTAGCAGGAGGCTAACCAATGCGTCCCTTTCCCTTGTGAAGTTTTCTCTTCGTGCCAGAAAAATAATCTCATCCTGGAGCAAGAAGCAGATGCTAGTAACATTCACAATTACGATGCATGTCAGGTCATGTGCTGTCTCGCTGATTGGCACATCTCACAGCTGGCAGAGACCAGCACTGTGTGAAAAGGGAGATGGGGACTGTTGTCAGCACTTCTTCACCACTGCATCTGCAGCATCCGGGGCTGTACCATCAGGCACAGTTCTGACTGATGCATTATGGCCTTACCAACGTGATATTTCAGCCTTGGTCAAAACACACATCTCCAGAGTACTACATGAACAGAGAAGAAGAAAACAGCATTTATGCAGGAACTGAGGACAGAGACAAAAAGCAGCTTCTATTTCGCCCAAGGTTGATATGTATAACATACTGCTCCTAGAAGCCAGCGCCCTGTTGCTGACAGCAGGAAAGCAGCACTCCTCTCCAGGGTTGCTTCAGCCTGTCACAACTAGACTATGCCTTTCCTATAGACAAGAGATAAAAATACAATTTAGTGTTTGACACCTCTTGAGTTCCCAACACATTTTTTCAAGTTGGGGTTTAATAGCTGCAGGACTAAGGGATATGGAAATACATGGTGTCTATCAGCTACACACCATCGAGCTGCTTGACTTTTAAAAACTAACAAACCACAAATAGAGTTGTTAATAATGACACTTGCCTTTCTACTTTTCTGTCTTTCACTACAGTAAAACTAAAATACACTGCACACATATAACTGCTTCAAATCTGTCTCTGATGTTTCTATTTCTGTCTCATATTTTTCAACATGAATACACTCGATCTTTCAGGATTTTATAAGCTTATTCCTCTCAGAGGCATTCTTTATATAGATATAGTTATATGCATCATGTGTAACTTCTTTCTTAAATAGCTGGCGGTTCATCTCCATTTCAGTTATTCATTGACTCATGTTAATATAAAATAACCAATGATTCCTATCAGTAAACAAAGAGTTAAAACTCGTAAGATAGTTGTTCTTAACATGGTATTTTTACCCCATAAGACACCTGTGGCATGAGTTTCATTTAACAGCAGAAAAAAAATGATTCTAGGTGACTCCAGTCTTCAAAACACAGTGCAGAAGTAAAAAACTAGGTTTGGCAAAACCAAAGATGTAATGCATATACAGTAGGCTTTATTTCTGAGTACAAGGCTATTAATTTGTTCTCAGAAATAAAACTCAATACAAATTTCATCACAGCTGCACACAAAAAAGAAGGAAAAAATTGTTAATAATTCAAGTCTACATACCTAGAGTCCCTCCTTACTTCTAGAAGCACTGTGCACAACACTGCTCTAAGAGACCGGAGACAAAAAGCCTGAATATTAAGTCACAGCAGTTCAACAGAACAATACAACACCCTCTTAGACTTAGGTGCCTCTGTTATTACAGTCAGTCCTTCCACTCATACATAAGCAACAATCTTAATACGGACAGAAGGAAATATTTACTAAAAGGTACCATGTCGTGCTCTACAATTACCTAATTTACAATAGAAAGAAAAAGAAGATATGTGAACTTCTGCACCTGATAAAGCCAATTATTTCAAAGGTCTTGGGACTTTACCCAGAACTTTCAAAATTATTTTGGACAATATAATACTGAAATTAGGTCAACATTAGATGAAATTCTCAAAAATATTGGTCTGGTTTTGTAAAATTTTCATCTTAAATGGTGATACTGATCTACGCAAATCTTCGTGTGTGAACTGCAAGATCAAACATATGCAAATGTTGAAGAATGCATAGCTAGAAGCATTATTTATTCTAGTAAGATCAAGTTCACCAATTTGATCTATAAACACTGCCACGAAATTTAATGGTGTTTCAGGGAACAGAACTTTCCTATAATGCATACTGCAATTGTATATTCTAAATCACATGTAATTTAAATTTTACATACGATGACTATAAAGAGCCAAATAAGAATGTGAAAAAAACCAAGGTGCATGAAATATTAGGTAGTGTTTCCATGCTTTGGAGCGGGTTAATATCTTCAATCACCACATATCAAAGGAAGAGAAACTCAATTTTGATCAAAGCTCAGTTTACCTTATTTAATTTCTATTCCTAGCTCTGTCAGTGGGAAACATGCCTCAGTAAAGGTGAAGGATGCAATCTAATACATAGCACACATCTAAACATAGCACAATCACCTAGAATTAAGGAATACAATGTCTAAATTTTAAATATTCCACTCCCAAAAGATAATCATTAAAGTTGTGCTGCGTGTCTATAGGAAGACCTGTCTCAGAGTTGTATTCAAGGGGAACTCTGTAGAGAATTAGAAAACTGTCAGCTCACAAAGCTATTTAGAGACTGCTAAAAGTAAGATACAGAAATACTCCAGGGAGCTCGAGCAAAAATTCCCACAAGTCTTCCTCACAAAGTGATACTGGCTCCTGTTTCTTCCATGACATAAATATGTCAATCCTCTCTCATATACAAATTTATGTATCTTGTAATAATTATTACCCAAAACCAGCTGAAACACCAAAAATATTGTTTTTGCTTCAAGGAGACCTTAGGGCCAGTATCTAATGTCCACTCCTAAAAGAGATTTAATTCTGAAATGGCAGAAAAGGGATTTGAATCAGAATTTGTCACTTTCTAAATAAGTATTTCAACCACTAGCCTATCAACTAAAAGGGAGATTTCCTTTTTCAGACATGTTTTCATTTGAAATTAAATTTAAAATAGTGATCCAAGCTACATTTGTGGGGCAGCCACATATTTGTTACTCATTAGGCATATTCCTAAGAGTTCCTGCAAAACTGCTTTTCTCAGGGGTTTTTAAGCAGACATACTGACTAGATTTGGATGCTGACTGAACTCAGATATGAGCCAGGTGCTAATCTGGGTGTCTACACTTGAAGACACTGATTTTGCCTGGCTTCCAGTGAAAACTCAGCAAGAACTTCAGGATTTTCAGCTCAGCCCTGTAAATACTTATTCTTGCAAGCAAAGGATTTGGTGGAAGAGTCCTTTGGATATTCATGTTCCAAGTTGCATCTGCCAGAAAAATTTAATAGACCATTCTGTGGTTTTGAAATCACAATGAATACAGGCTTAGTGTCAGCAGATTTAAAATAATTTCCTTCATTATTAGACTTAACAGTGCAGTAGAGGTTTCAGCTAAAACTTTCTTCCCTGATTAAACATTATCCCCCTGTCATTCTGACCTACAACCTATAAAGAAAGCTCTAGAGTATATGTTTAAGTATACATATAGTCTCATAATTCCAGTGAGCATTATGAGAAATTCACATATCATTTTCTACTATTAAAATCCTCTTTGATATTTGGGAGCATTTCAACAACTGAGCAGATGGATAAAAATGTTTAAGGTCCAAAATTTTCATAGATTTGATAACTGATATTCAGTAATTATTATTTAAAGTCTGGCTACTTTTGTAAACTTAGGAGAAAAAAAAAAGAAAACAAGCAAAAAATAAACAGTTTTCCATTTGCAAAAGAATATTGTGTCACGAGACCAATACTCTATCTCATTCCAAAAACTCATGCGGAACAAAAGTCCATCATCTAATTACTTAGAAATATCACATATGCTTGCCAGAGATGATGAGATCTATACCAGTGATATAACAGAAGAGAAAATGTTAAAATTTTAGGTTTTGACATATGACTCATTATTAGTTCGTAATTTATGAAATTATTGTACAGAATTTCACTCAGAAGTCCTGTATTCGTCTATATGTTAACGATACAGCTCTCAAAAATCTAAGATTAAATGCATCTTTTAAAATCACCTGGTCTTTCATTTAATGAAAAAACATACAGGAATAACTTGAAAATTAATACTGTTATTATTAGTCATTAAGAAATAAGAAAACATCCAAACACTGTCAGTTTTCAGAAGATTTGGCTTCTGGTCAGAGGAAGTAAATTTTTGTTTTCCCCAAAATAATTAGGCTGGTAATTTGCTCTGCACATGTTATATTTAATTACAAAATAGTCTTTCCTGTATTATACAGCTAGCTGTAGATAGAACTCCTTTTCTTATTATATACTTTAGAGCTCTCTCCAATCAAAACATTTTTTGTGTCCAAGTGACAAATTTACATGTATATGTTGCAACTAGACATATAATAAATCATTAGTGCACCTTAAAGCCAAATTTCTTTGAACTATCGACAATGATAAAGTAGCAGTTTAGCAGTAGGAATAATCTTTCTTAGAACTCATTTTAAACAAAATGGTTGCCATATTTAAATAGGATTTTCCTCCCCTCACCACCTCACTTGAGCTTGGGAATCTCAGGCTCTCCCTGCCAACTTTGGCTCAGTCAATCATTCTAACTAAGTATCTTGGATTTTGTTGTTTGAGTTGTTTTTATCATAGAATCATAGAATGGCATAGGCTGGAAGGGACTTTAGAGATCATCTAGTCCAACCTCCCTGTCATGGGCAGGGACGCCACCTCTCGACTAGACCAGGCAACACATGGGGACCGAGTGGGAATCGAACCCGCGACCTCGGTGTTGGTCATTGTTGCCAGCACCGTGCTCAAACCACTGAGCTAAACATCCCTGTAACCATGTTCCATGGTGCTGTTCTGTTTTGAAAGCACAGATCGTATTTTTATCAATAAAATAGGATGTATAGAGTCATTCAGTCATATAAAATTAGTCAGTTCCCCCCTTGTCTTACTCAAAAACCTAAAAAGAAATGTTAGAAAAGGGAGTGTGGATCAAGAAAGAAATTTAATTAGATTAATTGACATGATTCTGGACTCAAAAAGTGTTCACTTGGCTTCGAGTCCTACGTTTAATGAAGTATTTGTTTGCACAATCCATCTGTGTGTAAGTGCTTGGAAAAAAAAGAAAAAAGCAGAAGTATAAACAAAGCTTGTAATAGATCCATTAGCAAACAGATAAGCTGACATTTATCGTTGATATGTCAACTACAGATGAATCTCATTACTACATTAACACATTTCCCCATAAATTTCCCTTGGGCCCATAAGGCCTTTTACTGCACTTTTCTTAGACCCAACTTGTCACTAACGTACACTTTCCAGCTGGAGAAACAGCAATTCCTACAGCTTCCTCTAACAAAGAGAAAGTTTTCCCTCATCCTCTCATGTACATTGACAGGATGCCCCAATGTCATTGCAAAACTATTTATCCTTGGACATCCCTATGCAAGTCAAAAGAACCTCCTTTCTTAGATGAATAAATGAAAACTTCATCTATTAAATTATGTTCTACAAATACATTCTGCTTCTACATTCTGCTGTGTCCATGCACAGCCAACACCTAGATCGTGTCCTTGCAATATATACATTTATGTGGAATATGCAAAAGACACCCAGGAGTGCACATTGCACTCACAGCTGCAGAGTTTTACTAGCCCAAAACCCCAAGTTGTCTACTTCGCATGCGATGTCATTTGAGATTCCTGCAGTAGCATACTCAGAGAGTTGATGGAAGAATCTAGATAAAATTAATAATTTATAAATTCCCCTCTACTGTTCCTTGCTTTCAGAAATCATGTACCCTTTTACACCACTGAGGCACGGTCATTCACTGCAAAGTGGAACTGAGGGTGCTTTCATGCAATATTTCTCACATAACTTTTTTGATTGAAAAGCTAACTTCTGTACCTTTTGCCTTCATGCAGTCAGTCCAAGCATAAATTTCAATATTAGCCATTATTCCTGGGGATTATACCCTAGAGCTAGGGATCCTTTTGGTTCATGCTGTGTGTCAAGCAAATCTTTAATATTGCTGCACAGTCCTGATACCCATTGCAATACCTCTATCCTTTTCCTTATGTTAGCTGTTATAAAACCTTGTATGGTTTTCTACATTGGTTATAGCTTAATGCACTGTTCCGTGACTCAGATTGGAGTTCTGCATTATCTTTTGCCTAATAATTGGGGTTTAAATAAGACCATACATTAATCTCACAAGGCAGTTCCAGCGAGCCTTGACTCACATAACTTCACTTTTTGCCATTCTCCTCAAGCCAAAGCATGTTGTTTAGCAAAGAGAAATCTCCTCTGTGATACACTGGTAGAGACAGAATCTTCTTATGAATGGATTTAGAAAAATTCCTCTTATTTAAAGTGTTTATAATTTATATAGGACTTACATGCCATGATTGTGGGTTTTAGTATATTTACACTATGCTGTGAAGTTAGTACAGGTGTTCTTCTGCAAAGATAAATGTGCTGTAGAATGTGGAATATGCATACTGGAGATGGCTTTTTTCAATGGAAAATGAGATTTTTACATGGTTTTGATAGCTTCCTACTTTTTATATATGTTCTGTGTAGGTAGATGAGCTACAGCTGAGTGGAGCTGGTTTCACACACACTAGCCAGCAGCAGTAAGGAATGTGAGACCCAGCCTAGCAGCACGTGAGGCTGGAAAGTCTGGAAGCAGTACAGCAGTGCTATGCAAACAGCTTTGTGCCAGTAAATATGCTGGTAAAATGTTGCAGTCTACAACTTTATCTATTCAAATCCACATTGACTCCAAGAGATCTGCACCAAGGCTTCAGGGCTCAGAGCTGACATATCCTTAGAGAACACAGATATAATTTAATCTATTCTCCTATCGCTTGTGAAATAAAAGTGAAAATGGTCACATTCGTGTGGTACAGAACATAAGACCAGAGCACAACAGGTTGAGTAGAGAGAGAAAAACGAAAATTACGGTTGCTAGTGGAGAACAATTCACAAGCACTCTTTCATCAAAGTAAATAAACTAATCCAACTAAAGAAATGTAATAAGCAATTTTTTTAAAAGTTCTCTGTGAAAATCTAAATCTAGTCTATCTTTTCCCAGTGGGTCTTTGCTTGCAAGTTAATTGTTTACTCTTCCCTGGGGTTGTTTTTTTTCCCCATAATTATAATATTAGACTAAATATTATCCTCTTAGTGTACAATGCCAAAGTAATAGCTAACGCATACTATGTATCTTCAAATAACATGGTAATAACAATTATTACACTATAAGTAAAGCAGGAATACTACAATGCTACCTATTTCTATGAAGAATGTTCAACTTGCAACTACATGAATGAATATATACAGAATTTCCATTAAGCAAAAATATGCTCTTGGACATCACAGAGCCTGCGTGTACACATGCACATGCACAGAAGGATAACAATTAGAAATGCTGACATTTTTCTAACGTTCCTACATTTTAGTACTTTTTCCGTCAATGCATTATAAAAAAAATGAGCGCAATTTATAAGAATCTCAGTTGGAAGTTCTCCTAGGGCTTTTGAAATGAAGTGTGATGCATACCCTTTAGGCCACATTTTCCTCTGAAAAGAACTTCCGTTACAGTGAAGTTTTTGCTTCTAAACAAGACTGATATGTTGATATAAATTACACATTATTACAAGATGATCACCAGCTTCTAGCATTTTTATTTCAATATTTAAGACAGCAAACAAGATGTTCAACTTTGTTAACGCCAATTTTGGCTACAGATTACTAATGTACTTAAATTATTTCAAAGCAAGTTTGAAAAGCAGCAAATGTTCAATTTTTATCTTTTAATTTACGAAATCCTATTTTTCCTCTGATATGGAAAAATGGGCCAGATTTATCTATAATTTTATGTCACTAAGACCAATGGAATTAACGTCATAGCTGAATTGACTTGATCGAATTTGTATCACAACATAACATCTACACACACCTTAATGTGTACACTGAAAACTGATTGTTCCACTTCTGTGCCAGATTATGGATCTGACCTCAATGTAATCATAATAAACAAACACAGAAGAAAAAAAAAAAGGCTATGAAACAGAAAATCCACTGCAGGACCAGGTTTGCAATGCATGACCTAATTTAAAGCAGAAATCTCATTGATTGCAGCCTCATGGCCCAAAGGCAAACAGTCCAGCACTGTTGCCAGTGAAGTCAATGACGAAACCCCTATTGGGTGCAATGTGAATTGGCTGGGGTTTGTGTCAGATTTGCATCAGAAAGGCATGGAGTAAAATGTTCACCCTATCAGTGTCAACAAGATTTTTGACACTTGCTGAGTGAGGACCAAGAAGGTGTTTCTTACATTGGCAAAACTAAAACCAAGTAACTGGTAGCTGAATGACTTTGGGAAAAACTCATTGTTCATAGGATAAAAAAAAATTAGTACATTGCCTAAATATGTCAAAATGATGTGAGAATTCACCAGCAGTTTTGATTAGCTAAATCAGCAATAATTAGCTACTGTTATGAGCAATATTTCTAAGTCTTCGCTCCTCCTTAGGTACGTTCTGTCCACAGATATCAGCAGTCTAATATCTTGTTAAGTAGCCTTAATCTCTTGTTAATTTCTATGCCAGTGATAAAATCAGACTACAACTATTTTATAAGGATCCCTCAATAGGTGTTAGAGAAGAATAAAGATACAGTTGTAATATTGAGGTCAATCTCTTCTTCCCAAAAACCTATTATAATTCCACTATTAAAATCCATAGTATCATGGAATGATTTGACATAAACTAACACATCGAAGTATATGTGGTAATAGGACAAGAAACAAAAATGTTTTACAGTCATGGGAGGGTGATCAAAGCTATACATTTGATGATTCGTTAATAACTGTGTAGCATTTTTATAATTGATCTCTTTTTAAAAAAATCAGGTAAAAATAGATTTTATTTTTATTTTTTAAAAGGAGAAATCAGTTAAGGATTTCATGTTCTTGAAACTCCTTTTATGATGTTATAATGACAAGTATGCTGTAAATTCTTCTTCATTCATTAATACACGTCCTTTGATTAATGAGTTAGGTCTATCTTCTTGTGGCATTTGAACACATTACTCAATTTAATACAACATTCTTTTAAAGAGCAAAAAGTCAGTGATATCCATTTCCTTAGATAATCTTTGTCTCATGTTGACATTTTTAGGAAAAATAGAAATCAAAAATCTTAAGCTTCACAAGAATTTTAAAATCTTTCCTCAAGGTTACAATTCACATAGAAATTTCTGGTTATCTGAGACTAAAAATGGAGTAAGAGAAAATGCCATGACGTCCTCTCAATTCTCACTACTCTGATAAGATTATAGTTTCCTAGCAAAAGTAGACTGTTATCGTAATTTCAATTTAACAATTTTCAGATAACGTTAAAAGAGTATTTAAGATTTAAGGGTGTGCTTTACCCCTATGTCATCACCTCACACCTTGGACATCTGTTCAAAGCAGCAGAGCACAGAACAGCATACAATCTGGGTAGGAGAGTGGGGAACAAAGATGTGCAATGAAAGAATAAGAACAAAACAAAACAAGTTAGGATCTGCTAATATTAAAAACCTTTTTGATTCAACTCTAAGAAAAGCGAAAGCAGAAGGAGCCCCCAGAAAAGGCTTTCTTGGTGGAGAAAAAGTGAGTGTCAACACACTAAGCCTAAAAGTCAGTTTGGCAATCCAAATTCTCCCTTCTCACCAAACCTTAGATAAGCAACTCCGGTGCAATATATTTCTACATGTATCAAGGAAACAATGCTACTTTAATTATCTGAGGTAGTCTATGTTTCCCTGGCATACTAAATAGGCAGGACTAAAAGCTTTGTTTACTTGTAGATTAATTCTCGCATTGCAATTTATGATCCAATTGAACAGACATTTTACAGCTTACAGTTGGTATTTTTATGTACAATAGTGTATGTAACGGAAGATTAAAATGTTTGCAGGTGAACAATGTCTTTAAAAAGATGTTGATGTAGGAAAATTTCAAATACTAGGCAAGATATTTACAACTACTGAACATTTTATACCAGTATTTTAAAACTTCTGCAAAGCAATAAAGCTAGAAGTAAAGTGAAGTAATTCTTAACTTGAGTAGACTAGAAAAAAAGCAATTTTATTCTACATCCTGGCCCAACACCTGATGTCAATGAAACTTACACAGTTGGAACACTATGCCCAGTCCTGAGTGAAAACAGACAGTTAAATTCATCCCTAGTGTAAGCGCTGAAATCACTGGAAGTGTGCCTGCTTGCATTTGGTCGGATTGGTTTTTTTTAGCTACTATGCCTTAAAGTATTTATTATCAACTGCATAAAATACACCGTTTAAGAGCATATGGCTTGGCAAAACATCACCCTTTGCTTTAATGTTTCTGGAGTTTGAATTAAACAGTCTTTATAAACTGTTGAACTAAGAAAACAGCCGAATTAAAAAAATCATCAGAACAGTATGAGATACGAAAGCATTCCT